>NC_016496.1:300000-600000 GCF_000237345.1 Naumovozyma castellii | reverse complement strand
CCTCCTTTAGTTCACGCAAATCACTCAATGTAGCATCATCTAATTCACCATCATACGCATCTATACCCGTGAGGGTAGGTATGGATACAACACCGACATTTGATGACCCGACAAAGTCAATGATGTGGCAATATTTCTTAGTGTCATGCAGCCTTAAGCCACGACCAACCATTTGGACAAGTAGTGGACGCGATTTGGTTGGCCTGCACAACAGAATGGAATCAATGTTTGGTATATCTGTTCCCTCCGTAAAGATACCACAGTTCATGAGAACATTTATTTTCCCTTCTCGAAAATCACGAATTACATCATCTCTGTATGTGTCCTTCGTTGTTGAAACAACATAATTGGATTTTATACCATTTTTTGTAAATAGATCATTTAATGTATTAACATGTGCAATGTCGACACCAAATAATAATGTTGATTTCAAATCATGTTCTTGCTGTTTATGTAAATACGTTTTCAGAATAGCTTCACTAACCTCCTTGGTATTCATCACTTGAGATAGACTGTCTAGTCTGAAATCTTGAAAGTTGCTATCTACATTGGCAAGATCAACATCCACATTCACTGTTGTAAACTTTCCCTCACATAACCATTTATCATCTATCATCTCCACGATCCCTCTATGGTATACAATTTCGTCCATTACATTCGATAAAGCCCTATGGTCAGCTCTTTCGAAAGTGGCACTAAATCCAACCACTGGAATAATACCACCGGGCTTGGCAACATTGAAATGATCTAGAATCTTCACATATGAGTCTGCCACCGCATGATGAGCCTCATCAATAATGATCAGATTTATATCACCCGGTGTATATTTATCTAATCTTCTAATCAACGACTGAACAGAGGCAACAATAACATCTGAATCATTGACTTCACATACATATTTCCCCATTTCAATATTTACACGAAAATTTGGGAAAAATTTCTTAATAGTCCTAGTAGCTTGCAATGCTAACTCTCTTCTATGAACTAGAATCAGTGTCCTAAATATTGGAGTCTTATGTAGCCTCCTCACCTGATCAATTAGATTGGAGAATATAACAGTTTTACCACCACCTGTGGCCAATGATACACCTATTCTATTTTGTCCCTGTTTTATGGATTTAATACAAGCATCGATGGCATCTTGCTGATAATCTCGAAGGACTGGCGCAGAATAGAAACGCCTTGTAATTAAGAATTTGAGAGAATGTTTAATTAGTCCTTTTAACATTATAGGACATTCTCTGGAGTACTAAAAGTTTTTATGATGATGATGATGTTGGTTGTTTACATGATATAATTGTCATTATTTTGAAATTTCTTTAGCGAAAATGATCTGTCACATTTAAGAAACCGAAAAAATATAACGAACATTAAACATCACAAACCATTGTATATTTATTGTATATATTTGATAGAAAACTAGATATTATTTTTTTACAAGAAGTTGGAGTCAAATAACTGTTCAAAAGGTTAATAATGATGTATTTTGAAAAAATTATAGGGTATATATCTATATTTAAAGAGTTGGGATTGGATATTGTGTTAATGGATATGATCATTTGTCTTATAAACTACTCTCGATGGATTGAGCTTTCGAGGCTGGCCTCAATATGAGTCCCAATACAACCAACAGAGATATCAACCCCATTATTATGATAGAATAAGATTCAGTATTTTCGTTCTTAGAGTGACCAATGTCATCATTTATAGCACCCACTCTTTTAATCTTGTTTAGTGAGTCTGTTGACGTGCTAGTTTCTTGTTTGCTTTTCTCAATGGCTAAGTTTAAAACATTTCTAGAAAGAATAGTTTCCTCCTCATCTAAATACTTTTTGATTGTTTCAGGGTTTGAAATATTATCTGGTATCATATTTTGCACGTTTCCAAAAAAATCAGTAATTAACATGTCTTTTGGATCCCTATCCGATAAATCCTTCTTGACACCATAATGGGAATGGACGTCCTCGAAAGTATAAGAGTCGAACAAGTCCTGTAATGTCAATGTCGAATTTTTCTCCACCTTTTCCAAGAATTCTAATGTATAATAAGTGAACCTATCAATGACAGCAACACCAATCTCAACATCCGAATGATGAGAATAGGAACTTTCATCAATCTCACTGGATCCTATGGCTAATATATTTGGAGAATAAAATTTGGAATACATGGTATTGGCCTGACAAGTATCAATCATGAAGAAAATTTCATTATATCTCTTCTTTTCGTGCATTTGTTCAAAAGCATCTGCAATATCCTCTGAAGCAATCTCTTCAGCATCTTGGAACTTCAAAAAATCATCTCCACCATGACCTGTCATATATATGAAGATATTTGAATTCTCATCTGTCAATAATCGTTTCGATTTAGGTTGATCTTCAGACCACCTATCAGTTAACAGTCTAATAAAGTTTTCCACTGTGACTTCGTAGCCTCTATAATCGACCTCTACGTTTTCCCCATACAAATCGATTGCATGATCCTTGTTATTGAATACACTTCCGGGGAATAAATTTCTAGAATTACAAGCCACATCATCGCTCAACATCAGGATGATTTGTGAATCAGGGATCCCCAATCTCTTCACCGTTCTGTACATACTCAACACATTGGCCATGTGTCTGTAATTAAACCAGAACCTTGATGTGGAGACCAGGACTGCCCAGTTATTTGTATGTTCAGCAGACACGTTGGTGATACATTGCAAAAATATCAATAGGGTGATTGCAAGGTTATATGGTCCGAACCGCATTTTTTTCTCACTATAGTGGACAAGTCACCAAGTATTGGCAAATGCAGATATTTGAAATGTTATTATCTAATGAATAATAACTCTTATTATGTGCTAGCTAGAATGTTTGAACCTTAACACCTTCTCATATCTTGAAGACTTTGTTTAACGATGTGGATTCAAACAGCTTTTCTGTTTTTACCCGGTACCGCGAAAACAGTGACAGTAAACATGAAACGTTAATAAATAGAGGAGGATCTTATGACTCCAGCTTTCATCAATCAAAACTACTCTCCTCATCACTTAAACAAGTATTCTTCATCCAGAATAAACTAGACTATTACTGAGTTTGTAACTGAATGTTAGGATTAGAGTCTTAATGCTTGCATGTATAATACTATATTATCAAATTATAAAAATTTAGTATGGTAAAAGTTTGTGGTTATATTACTAATCTTCATATTTCTCCAGGAGTAATGAACTGTTCTTAAGGCCTGCATCTGAGATGCTCATATCCAGTTTATTTATCAGATCCTCTCTTAGATGATTACTTAATGTGAATCGACATGTATCATAACCTTCAATTTCAGATTTTACCACTTCATAAAGAGTACGAACACTGTCTTCCATTGCATTAAACCTTTTCACTATCCTCTTCCCATCACCTGTACGAATCTGTATTCTTGTAGTTATTCCCGGTTTATTTGCCGGTTCATCATGTTTAATGGGTTTGATGGTGTCAAATGCATCTAAATGCTTTTCCTCTGCTTCCTCTACTTCTGAAGCTGTCTCACTCTTAGTATTGTCCATATTTACATCACCATCTGCGTCCTCCTCCTCCTCATCATCCACAGAAATTGGTTTATCCGCTGATTGCCCCAATGATTGCTTTATGGCAAATTCCAATTGTTGTTCTTCAGAAAGCGTTGTTGGATCTATCTCTGGTGTGGGTTCCTTAACAGTTGGGTTGGTTCCTGTTGGATCTAAGGAATAATCTGTCAAAAACTTCAAAATTTCTGAAATAAAGTAGTCCGGTTTGGGTACTTCTTGATTCCATTGTTTGACACGTTCCCCTGTAATTGGGTCCAGGATGGCAATATGGGGCAAATCATCCTTCTTATTGACAAGCGGGTAAAAATTCAAATATGGTTCAGCGTTACGAGATTCATATTGATATTGTAAAAAGATAAAGTTCTTCTTAATCAATTTCCTGACTTCTTTGGAGGACCATAAATCTCTATTCAGGACCTGACATTGGAATATGCCTGTATCCTGAATGTTAATCATGATCCATTTATTTTTTCTTCTTGCCTTCAGTTTAGCACCTTCCAGGTTCAACTTGGACATCATCTTAAAGGGCGGTTTGAATAGATTTGCCAATTTCTGCGCCTTGGTTTCGTACTTCGGTCTTCTTACCAACTTTGTTGATTCTCTAAGGTTCCCATCGTCACCAATGTCCACCGTGGACTCCTCTACATACTCATATTCATCATCATCATCTTCGTCGTCGTCATCATCGTCATCATCATCCGAATCACTCTCAAACTTGCCATAATCATCCTCCCCAGCATCCTCAAATCTCTGATTAAAGACTCCCGCGGGGACCGACGTATCGAACATATCACTAACCCTATTCAAAGGTTGGAATGCACCTCCTACACCACCAAATCTCCCGGGAAACACATGAGTCGTCACATCTCCCGCCAGCGTCTCATGCCTAGCTTCATCGGGCGGTCTCACTTCTGGTTCCTGATATGCCTCATTCTGTAATTTCTGTGCTAGTTCTGAATCTTCATCCTCTCTATCTTGCATGCTGGGAGCTGCATTGTTGCCCCCGTTCTCGAAGAAGAGAGAAATGGCGGTGTCGAGGTTGTTGTCGGCCATCTCCAGGAACTGGCGGGCCAAGTTCGTGGAGGAGGCACTTGTGATGGCCATGAAGTCGTGTATTTGCTCCTGTGACATGTTGTTAGTGGATTGTTGTGGTGGTAGTAGCTGTGGTGGTAGATGAGTTGATAGATGACAGTTGCGGTTATAGCATTAAAGGGCGAGGGGTTGCCCGGGGCGGAATTGGAGAACAAGAACATAAAGAGTTGAAAGGTAACTTGATTAGTTCTGTTAGTTGTTTGTGAAAATGGCTATTTGTGAGAGGAGGAGGGTATATACCGAAGTTGAAGAATGGTACCACCCACACATAGAAGACCGTTGTTGCAAAGGTACCGCGGGACCTTGTTCTACTCGCTAGCTAGCATCGCTACATTGGTGACCACTGGATCGTTGGTGGTGTACTTCATTAAGAGATGGCTTGTCAAGCAGCAATTGAAGATTACGGAACAGCATTACGTGAGGGAGAAGATAAGGAGACGGTTTGAGCAGACACAGGAGGACTCACTCGTTACGGTGGATGAGTTGATCCCCGTCCTCCTATTGTCTTTGAATGAACCGGAGGGACTGGATTTGAATTTGGATCAATTGGTCATAGAGATTAAAGGTGCTAAAGATGCAAGGAAGAGGGAGTTGTGGAACCAACTGACGTTAAAGAGTGTGGAAAAATGTGTTTGGTCCACCTATATGATTTCCTCTTTGTTATTATTAACAAGATTACAATTGAATATATTGACCAGAAGAGAATATTTAGATAGTGCTATTAAATCTGCAGTGCAAAGGGAATCGGAAACATCTAATACTCAATATACTTTGGTGAAATGGGTTACTAGTGCGTGGAGTGCTTGGTCATCCGCCGATGCTGGGCAACTTCAACCATCGCCAGTTAATGTTCTTGAAAGGAATACAATAACGAGGAATTCATACATCAACGAACAGGCATTCTTATCCATATCATGGTGGTTATTGAATCGCGGATGGTTGCGCTACAAGACTTTAATTCAGGAGACCATCCGTTCCGAATTCGCTCAATTAAACCCAAAGGATGAACTAACATTAAAGGAATTCAGTGACCGTCTCCGCAATGTGTTCCATAAGATCAATGGACAATTATTCGGTGAAGATTGCTCCGCTTTGAAAGAAATCCTGCTACCTGTTTCCACGATGGAAGCCTTTGTCTTGCAACAAACATTAGACCCAGAGTCTCTAATAATTCTTAAGGAAGATAAGACGATATTGCATCAACTGCTGGGTGAGACGATTGAATGCGTAGCCAGTGTTGCATCCTCCATCGTCTTGGAGAACTTGGTTAATGAATCTTTCCATTACATATTAAATGACCTCGAATCCCTAGTGGCAAAAAAGAAAAACAAGAGGAAACAACAACAACAGCAGCAGCAGGAACAATCTTTACCACCGGATACACTGCAGCCAGCTGAAAAGGCAGCCGAAGGCTCGTATCAAATGGCCATGTTCGCCATTAGTTGCAAAGATTGTTGCGCGAAGATACTGCAAAACGGTAGAGATCAAAGGGGGAATACGTTCCTGAAACGCCTAAATGGGGTTACTACCTTGGATGATTTGAGTTCCAGCGTGTACAGCAACTTTGGGTTCTAGTGAGCTCAACCATTAAGATAACAGAAACAATATAGTATAAATAATATAGTATAATAATAATATCTTCATCGTCTTGTACGGCAGCGTCGCTTTAAGGACCCCGATTATAATTATAAAGAGAACTGTCTATCTGAATAAGAAGTCAAACACTGTGTATATATACGTACTGACACCCCAAAGCTAAGGAAGAGGAGGAAGAAACCGCCACGTACAGCATAAAATAACACATCACAACACTATATAAACAATGGTCACCCCCAAGAACCAGCATGTGGTATTAGTCAGCGGAGAAGGTGAGAAGTTCAAAGTGGATCGCAAGATAGCAGAACGTTCCTTACTGCTAAAGAACTACTTGAACGATATGCATGATAGTCACTTACAAGATACCTCCGACGAGGAAGAGGAAGAGGAAGAGGACGATGATGAAGATGATGAGATTGTCATGCCGGTCCCCAATGTCAGATCATCTGTCTTACAGAAAGTCATCGAATGGGCAGAACATCATAAGGATTCTAACTTCCCTGATGAGGACGATGATGATTCCAGGAAATCCGCCCCTGTGGATGCATGGGATAGGGAGTTTTTGAAAGTGGACCAAGAGATGCTATATGAGATAATCCTGGCAGCAAATTACTTAAACATAAAGCCATTGTTGGATGCCGGATGTAAAGTGGTCGCAGAGATGATTAGAGGCAGATCTCCTGAAGAGATTAGAAGAACATTTAACATTGTTAATGATTTCACCCCCGAGGAAGAGGCTGCAATCAGACGTGAGAATGAATGGGCCGAAGATCGTTGATGTGTCGTTCTCTTGTATAAGGTGAATGCTCATGGTAGATATAATGTAATGTAAGGTATGGCAAGGTAATGTAACGTAATGCAACGTCGTTTTGAAGCTTAGTATATTTAGTAATGTATTTCTTCCCATAAGAATGACCCGTTCTATATGATAGTTTATGTCTTCTATATACATGTAAACCCCCATCTGTCATAGTGTACATAAGACACATCTACTAATTAAAATAATCATAGAAGCACGTATTCCATTTACTGTCAGAATGTTAGACAGGGTTCACTCATTGTTTTCGTTTTCCGCCTCGCAGAATTTTCCATACGTTTGTTGACAGAAACACAAACGTATACGAACAGCTTTCTCGATGAACTTTTGAATGAGGACCCTGCTACCATACATCTGTGTCTGAACCAAATTCGCTAATCACATTATTGCTACGGTAGGATTTGAACAATAATTGCTAACTTGATTGCCACTTTCGCTAAAGAACACTCACCAATCACATAACAAAATTGCTAATGAGTGTATCATCGAGACCGAAGAGTTCTAACAGCGAGCATTCCTTTCTGAGGAGGCTTGGGCTAAAGAGACACAAGTCTGCAGACAATAAGGACAAAGAGGAGAAACTGAAACGATCTTCTTTATCCATGAGGATGTCAGGTTCTGGTAAGAACGAAATTGCTAAGAGAAGGATAGTAACGACACAACCCAAGACTGGGGCTCATTCCCAAATTGATACTCAATTGGAATTACCCGAGATCGTCTCTGTGAGAAGTCGAAAGAGTAATAAGAGTAATCGAAGTAGTAGGAGTAGCTGGCAAGATATAAACATTATTGCTAAGCCGAGGAGGTCTTTGCAAAACTCGACAGCTGGTATGAAGAGGGTTAATACTACCCAGGGCATGTTTAATATCCCCGTACCAATCGATACTTTGAAGGATAAGACTACAGAAAGTTTGAATAGAACTGCAAAAATTATTAATAACCCTGAGACGTCATCATTTAAGAAACAATTCATGAATAGTTTGGAACAGCCTACTACAGAACCTCATTTGGGGAACATTGATGACATAGAAAATGGTGAGAACAATACTTCCAGTATATTGGGAACAATATTTTCCATGGCGCATAATGTCGTGTCACATGTACCAATGTTATCATCTACAGAACATCTACTCACTGGTTCTAACCATAATTTGAGAAAACCAGGGGCAACACCCAGTACAAGAAATATTGATGATGATCAGTCTAATAGGACTATGGGCTCTTCAAACGCTAATAATGCTAATGATAATAACAATAATACAGTGGTACATTCACCCCCAGGAGCGGTAAATAGAAGTACATCATTCTTAAGGCATCTGGATACTTTGCTATCACCAGCTTCAGACTCCAAGGTAGATTCAGAACCTTCTAAGACTCCCAACATTCAAGAAGGTACACCTATGCCGTCAAATACAAATTATTCCGATGATAGATTGAAAAAAGGCATTACAGAAGACTTTGCCGATGAAGATGACATTAGATCACAAGCAGGAAAAGTTAAATTTGAACCCCTTCACACGGTTCAACCGGCAATTTCCACCTTTGGTAAGGGAAATTTGACCTTAGATGCTTTTTCCGGTCCTGTGCCCACGTTAGAGGATGAACATGAAGATGAACAAGAATATAATGCTCTTAGAACAATTGGAAGTAATAATATTACAATTGATAGTCGAACCAAACCTACCCAAACACTTCAAGAAAATGCACGCAATAGTAGTTATATTGACTTAGCACACCATGGGGTTCAAGAAATTCAACAACAGCAACAAATTCTTGATTCTAGAGCAAGAAGCCGCACTGTTCCAGCCAATGAAACATTACGTTTACAAGATGCAGCAAAAAATATCAAGAGAAATTCAAGATATTCCACCCTATCAAACGATGAAATTCCAAATAATGCAGATGATGAACGTAAACCAAGAAGTATGTCTAAAAATTTCCTAAATAGAAGATCATTTTCACCAGCACATATTGGTATGAAAGTTATTCCAAGTATCGCGTTGAGAAATTCGGTGACAAGACCGAGAAATAGTACTGAAGTTACTGATCCGCAACGTACTCGTTCAAGTACAAATATGTCTCTTATTATACTACAAAATGGGTCCCGAAAATTCCAACTTCGGGGTATAAAATATAGCACAGAAAAGAAAAACTTAGAATTCCAAAATTTGTTTAGGGATGCTGGCATTAGTCCAACTGAAAGATTGATTGTGGATCACAGTTGTGCTCTATCTCGTGATATATTACTACAGGGGAGAATGTACATTTCAGACCAACATATTTGTTTTTATTCCAATATCTTGGGGTGGGTTAGCACTATCATCATTGCATTTAAAGAAATTGTTCAAATTGAAAAGAAAACAACAGCAGGCATTTTCCCAAATGGTATTGTCATAGATACCTTGCATACTAAGTATATATTTGCATCGTTTATTACCAGAGATGCTACTTTTGATTTAATAACAGATGTTTGGAATCAACTAATCCTTGGTAGAAGAAACATAAAGAGCACTGGGGATATAAATGATGACGAATTAGGCTCTACTTACATGTCAGATTTAGACTCTACCGACTTAAGTGACATTTATGACGACGAAGATGATGACGATTTAAACGGTACAGATTTAACTTCTAGTGAAGGTATGGATGATGATGAGTTTGGAGAATTTCAAACTTCCAAAATTCGCAAAAGAAATGCAACAATGTCCACAACTCCAATGAAACATGCTCCAACTACAGTAGATTATACTCCGGCAAGTAATGAAAGATTGATGACTGAAACTGTTTTTGATGCTCCTCTGGGTAGAGTAGTGGATATACTGTTTGGCCCTGATTCATCTTATTTGAACCGAATCATTGAAGCTCAAAAGAATTATGATATTTCCCCCATTCCAAACCTATTGGATTCTAAATCTCGTGAATATCAATATGTTAAGCCAATATCATTTAGTGTTGGTCCAAAACAGACGAGGTGCTTAATTTCAGACACTTTGGATCATTATGATTTGAACGATTATGTAAAAGTCACTTCTTATTCAAGGACACCGGATGTCCCCTCGGGTAATTCCTTCTCTGTAAAGAGTGTTTATCTTTTCACGTGGGATAAAAACGATACTTCGAAGTTAATGGTGTACTTATCTGTGGAATGGAATAGCAAGAGTTGGTTGAAAGGACCTATAGAGAAAGGTACATTTGATGGGGTAGCAGAAACTACCAGTGTTATGGTTCATGAAGTTACTAAAATCTTGGCCCAGGAAGAAAAGACTACTACTAAAGAAAGGAAAAAGAAGGAACCACAAGAAGAAATGTCCAGCTTACCATCATTTGGACCTGCAACTCATGCTCCAACTGAACCAGATTATACTAAAACAAAGGATGAAACCATCATTGAAAAATCTGTCAACATCAAAGTACCAGTGGGTACCGTATTTCAGATATTATACGGTGATGATACTTCGTATACGAAGAAAATAATAGAAAAGCAAAACAATTATAATCTATCAAAGATTCCAAAATTTTCTGACAATAGTAGAGAGTTTAGCTATATCAAGAAACTGTCGAATTCTTTAGGCCCAAAGGAAACAAAATGTCTAATTACTGAAAAGATAGAACATATGGACATTGAAAAATATATAATGGTAAGACAGATTGTGAAATCACCAGATGTGCCCTACGGTTCGATATTTGCCGTTCACACTAAATTTTACTTATCCTGGGGTGAAAATAACTCTACTAATTTATTAGTTGTGACAAACGTTGTGTGGTCTGGTAAAACAATTCTGAAGGGTACTATCGAGAAAGCATCGATCGAGGGCCAAAAGGCTTCCACTACTGCTATGGTTTCGGATATCAACGAGATCATTAGTAATGCCAGCTCATCAAGAAGGAAATCAAAAAAGAGGTCAAAGACTACTGTGGAGAAAGAGACTACCGTGAAAGAGAGCCCGACGCAAACTGTGGCGGAATCATCAACCCAAGGAAACATATTTTCCTCTATTATGGGGTCATTTGACGTAAATTCTATTCAAGGTATTTTGAAACTTCTGTTTGGCCTATTTATGTTTGTTACATTTTTCCGTTATATTTTTGATAAGAGATCGACCAACAATATTGAAATAGTTAGACCAGGTAGAATTATCATAGACGGTGCCGAATATAGCTATGTCCCGAACTTCAAAACACTTTATCAAGTTTACGAAGATGATGTTAGGGGTAGCAGAGGCCGTCCTAAAATATATGGTCAGAATATTGTGACAGATACTGAAAGTCAAATTTGGGAATGGTTAAACAGTAGAGGAGAAAAGTCGTATCATAACGTCCCACCAGAGACTGGCAAGAATAATAAAAAATTGGCTAAAAAGGAAATGCATAAACTTCAACAACTAAAGGAATCCATCGATATAACGGAGCAAAAACTTGAAGAAATGAAGGAAATGCTGAAAAGGATTGATTATAGTCGCGAAACGGAAGATTAAGTGATAAAACTGGAATCTTTTTTAGTCTACAGATAGCATATAAAACCAAGGTTATAACATTAATGTAATATTAAATACTTCCTGTAACTTGAATAGATACTAGAATTATGTAGTTAACTTCCACTTTGTTAATATTACTCAGCATAGGAAGCATCGGCTGCCGATTCATCATCAAAGCTCAAGTTTCCTAGATTAAAATTGACACTTTTCTGTTTGATATCGGATGTAGTTTGAGATTCTGTCGTGACTGAGTCATTACTTGTACCCTCATCAATATCGTTTCTCCTTCTCTTACGAATATTCCGCTGCGGCGGAGCTACCCCTTCGATGGAATTATCGATCTGTTCGAGAAGATCGCTGCCACGGCAGTTACTCTGTCCTGCATTTGCTGCTAAAGGTTCATTTTCTACATTCGGTTTATCAAATCCATCGGAAACCTCATTATTGATCACTTCAGTAGAATCTACCTCTCCACCTTCCAGTTCAGGTTCGTGGCCAGCCGCTGCAACTTCATTAGTACTACATTCTTCTAATACACGTGAATATTCATCTGTGTCATTAGAGGATAGCTTAGAAGTGTTACTCGATTCATTGGTGGATCTATCCCGCGCTATTTGAAGGCATTCACCCACAGTATTCTTTAATTTCTCCAAGGAATTTTTATTCATAGGGCCTAAGGTTTCATTCTCTAAAGTATCATTAATGAATTCGAGGATTTCAGTCAATTTAGTGGAATCTTGCTCAGACGAAATGAAAAATGAATTCACGTTAGTGATAAACATTTTCTTTATTTCTTTTTGCTCGATTCTTCCTAAAACTTTCAGAACATCGATTAAGAAACTTAATTGATAATCAATCTTTGACGCCTCTTCTTCTGATTTATTTACCAACTTTCTCGGATCAGTCCAGAATATTAGTTCCTGAAAGATAATATTGGGCTTCAACATCGATAAATCTTCGTCGGGTGGTTCACTATTCTGTAATTCATCCCATCTCATACACAGTCTTAGTAAAATATCAGCAGCCATCCTTGTCATTCTCTCTTGGTGATTTGGATGAGAAAAGCAATAAACAGGTATGCAAAATGCAAACGCCTGTACCAGTGCTTCATTTTTACTGTTTTCAGGCGAAAAATAGGCTAAAACAAAAGCCTCAAAAAGATCATCATCGTTGAAGATATCTGCAAGAAATAATTTGCATAAACCTTCTGCTGCAACGGCTTGACATTCAGGAAGTTCGTTATTCTTCAATACTTTATAAAAAATCTTGTGCAAAGATACCGAGTCCACCTTACCATCCCCATCCACTACTGCCGTGCCATGAACGGAAAATATATCTACGATAACTTGAAGAGCGATATTCTTTAATGATGCATTACCCTTTGAAACACACATTCCAAAGATATATAGGTTATCGATCGCCAATTGAAGGTCAAGAAGGCAGCAAAGGCCCATGTTACGAATACCCAATTCTCTAATTTTATTTTCCGTATTTCTCACGGCAGGAGTAATCAAAGTGTCAATTAAGGACGTTATCATAATATTTTCGTTCAATGAAGTGTTTACCAGTTTTAGCATATAAGCAGATCTTGTCAGACATTGAATCATTGTTTCTGGTCTAGCCTCCTTCTCTGGGGGCAATTGGTTCATGATATCTTGTTCCGACATATTACTAACACCATTAACTAAATGCTCAACCGCTGAATGAAAAGATTCAACGGAGTCATTTTCCTCCTCTTCATCATTGCCTTCTTTGGTGGCATCTCTCTTTTTCTGGTGTTCTTCCTGTTCCTGAAGTTCAATATCATCATCCCTTATGTCATTTATAATTTCAATTGCCATTGTGATGAAGTCACGTTCGTTAATTGATAGACTCTTTAAGACCTCTAATCCGATAGCAATCAGTGAATCAGGTAATTTTGTAAAATTTAACATTGTTCTCACTGTATTTAATATTGATCTTCTTCCTATTTCATCACCAAAATCGTACTTATTCGCCATAATCAATAATTGTTCTAGAATAAATTCGTATGTCGCATTATCTTCCTCATTCATTGTGTCTGCATTCTTAGGAAAGAATCTTTTTTCTAGATAAAATTGTAGGTAGTCTGCTAGTATGGCTGTTTCTGGGAAATTTTCTTCAATAATCTCAATAAGATTGTTTTCCACACAATAGATGTAAAAACACCTGAAAAGAAACGCAGTTTCGATAGTGAATTCTTTCCACAAATCTGCTGGAAACTTTAGTTTGGTTATTATATCTGATCTACTTTGAAACATAGAGTTCAAAGCCTTTGAAGTAAATGTTGACGAGGTAATGTCCAAGTTTTCTAATAAACGAATCAAATCACCATCCAACAAATTTAACCAATGGTGTGATATTAGTTTCGTACATTCTCTCCTTACATGTGATTCTCTATCATCCAACCCCCACATTATCAATTGATCAAGAATTTTTGGTTCCACTTCTTCAAATAATACTTTTCCCATTCCTTTTAACACTCTGGAATAAACTAGCCGCCTATTAATAGCATTGACATCACGAGCTCTTTCCAATATATAGGGTCTCGTCTTCTTATTGCTAATAAGATTTAACATAGCTGCACGTCTTACTTCTGCAGATGGATCGTTTTGAATACATTTCAGGAGAGTCTGTGTCGCATCACTTAATTCCTCTTCACCTTCGTTTTCATTTTCTTCTTGGAACTTGGTTAAACAAAAGACAGCTTGAATCCTTACCATTGGCTCTTTGTCATATATCCTCTTATTCAATGACCAAAGTAACAGTGTGTACAATTCTTCGTCAATTTCCCCAATGTTATCCATTATAACCACCAGCAGTTGTGTCACACGAAATCGAACATTTTTGTCCTTGCATTCTATTGCCCGCAGTATATGTCTTACAAATTGGTTAATAAACCTAGAAAATGTACTGTCAACTTCCTCATCCTCGTTTTGTTGATCCTGTGCTTGAATCAATAAATCATTCTCCCTATCTAATGAGGCGATAAATGCCGCGATCAGTTTAATGATACGATCTCCCACAACTTCGTTCTTTTTCAAAGGTAAAATCTTTGTAACACACTTATTAAACCAATAATTAAACGCTTCCTCATATCCTTGGTCTACTGCTTTGGATTGGATCTTCTTCAATACTGCTATATGTTTCCTATGACCTGCGTAAGTGGATTGTGCCTTTTGGAAAACTTCTGCCACGGAACGACAAATTCTAGAATTGACTTCCTCGTTGTCAACATCCATATCACTCTCATTACTCATAGTTTCAGGGTACTTCCTTTTTGCTATCACTGTCTCCTGCTCTCACTATCCATACTAACAAATCAATATATTTTGATGTTTACATTTTAACAATTGATGTTGACGGTTACCCGCTCAGCCAGAAAAAAATTTCGAAAAATTTCAGCTCATCGCATCTCTCGAAATTGGACTCTATAGAAACGACCATTCATAGCACAACCTTGGTAGACCATAGTTTAAGAGGGCCCAAGAATCAGAGTCGGAAATAACCACGAGAACAATGACTTCTTTGCAAGAACAACTACTGATCCATAGGTCTCGTTTCGCTGACCTGACTCCGGGAAATATCACCGCGTTAGCATTTTCACATAAATCTAACATTAACAAATTGACACCATCTGACCTGCGTCTAGCTGTAGGTAGATCCAATGGTAGCATTGAAATTTGGAACCCACGTAATGATTGGGTGCAAGAATTGGTGATCCAAGGTGGCGTAGGTAGATCCATTGAAGGGTTAGTTTGGTGCAATGTGCCCGGTGAGCCATTGAGATTATTTTCCATTGGTGGGTCCACTGTAGTCACCGAGTGGGATTTGCTTACAGGGTTACCCATAAAGAATTATGATTGTAATTCTGGTGTTATTTGGTCTGTGGCTATTAACGAACAGATGGATAAACTGGCTGTAGGATGTGATAATGGGACTGTTTGTGTTATCGATATTTCTGGTGGACGTGGTGTCCTAGAGCATGATTTGATATTGACCAGACAAGAGGCACGAGTTCTAACTTTGACTTGGAATGGGGATTCATTTGTCATTGGAGGTTGTTCTGATGGGAGGATTAGAGTTTGGTCTGTTCAAAAAGATGATGTCAACAGAGGCAGACTATTACATACCATGAAAGTGGATAAAGCCAAGAGAGAATCTACGTTGGTTTGGTCTGTTTTGTATTTAGCAAAGACCAACCAAATTGTTTCAGGTGATTCAACAGGATCTGTTAAATTCTGGGATTTCCAGTACGCTACTTTAACTCAAACATTTAAATCCCATGAAGCAGATGTCCTTTGTCTCACGACGGATGCCTCAAATACACATGTATTTAGTGCAGGTGTTGATAGAAAGATTTTCCAATTTACTTCTAAATTACAAGGAGGGAATGCATCCTCACCAAAATGGGTCAATTCATCCAATCGTTTATTCCATGGTAATGATGTAAGAGCTATTTCCTCATACCAATCAAAGGGTGCAGATTTCTTGGTATCTGGTGGTGTTGAGAAGACCCTTGTCATTAGTTCCTTATCCTCATTTTCAGATGGTAATTATAAGAAATTCCCTGTGGTTGTACCCTTTATGAAGAATATACTAATTAATAAAGAACAAAGATTAGTTGTTATGTGGCATGAATCAATTATTAAAATTTGGATTATTGGAACAGATGTCGAGTCAGAAAAGAACTACAGATTAGTTTGTAAACTGACTTTGAAAGATGAACAAAATATTAACACATGCGCCTTATCTCCAGATGGACAAGTGTTGATTGTTGGAAGACCATCTACGACGAAATTATTCCACTTGCAACCAATGGGCACAAAATTAAAAGTAACCAAATTGGATAATGAGTTCTTATTGAAGACTGGTACCAAATTTGTTAAATTTATAGATAATTCCAGAATTGTAATGAGTTCGTCATCCGATGATATTTACACACTAGATTTGGAAGGAGAAGATGATGAGGCTCCAAAAGAATATGAATTAGAGGATTTGCCAAGTACCAAGAGTAGTATAAAGATTCCTTATATGAATAGAATAAACCATCTAGACGTATCACTTACACATATTGCGGTTTCTCGTGGATGTGGTGCTATTGATCTCATCAATTTGAACACAGGTAAATCAAAAACTCTTGTACGTTTAATGAATTTCATAACATCCATGGCAATCAATGTGAAGAGAAATACGTTGGTGGTAGTCACAGCAGAGAATAAGATATATGAGTTTAACATCCCAGAGGATGATGATACTGAGACAGAGCAAGGAGAAGAGGAATCATTATTAACGAGATGGTCCAAGAATAATACTGAAAATATGCCTAGAGAAATTCAACAATCAAAAGAAAAATGCTTGGGAATATTTTTTGACGATTCTAATGAAGATAATGTTTGGTTTTGGGGATCTACATGGCTCTCCAAATTCAATTTTGCCCTTGATCTTCCTCTTAATAAGAGAAGGAAGCCTAAGAAGCATACTCGTGACGGGTTAACTATCACTGATGAAAGTAATTTTATGAATGATGATGAAGAGGAAGAAGATGTCGAGATGGAACTTTCAGAAGATGTGACATCTCTACTAGAGTCAGGTCATAGAATAAAAGCCATCGCCGGGGATAGTAAGGGAAAAGATGCTCAAAAGGCATTCTTCTTCACCGATAAATACAAGCCAATTCTTTTTGCCGACTTTGTGGCTAACAATGAGTTAGTTATTATAGAGAGACCTACCTTGATGGTGGCTAGTCAACAAAAAGCGTTCAATTTGCCAAAGTTGAGATTTTAAAGATAGGCAATGCATTCTTTCTTTTGAATTCTAAGATCTTTTATTTAATATTACATAAAAGAAAAGAGGAGACGGTCTATATAGCTCAAATAACTGTATAATAACTAAGCACATTTAAAACTAACGAACTGTACGTCTCTATTGAACATCATGTTCGCATTTTTTTGATCTTTTAAGCGCTGTCAAAAAAAAATCCATTGTGGGATAAAAATTACATTAATGAAAGGTACGCAATGTGTTGGAAATCTTACAGTACCAGCAAAGAATAATAGAGAGGGTATCGTTAAGCTTTGGTATTATGGTATTAGACAATGTTATAAGCCCTAATCCGTCGTTTACATCAGTTGAAAGTGAATTTGAAAATATTAATTGCCCCATATGTTCCAAGGAATTCCATGATCTACAAAGGTTGAATAAGCATCTTGATACCGACCATAAATTGGGACTATCAACTCAAAGTTCCAATGAGATAACCTCGCAGTCTAGGGATACCAGTCTGAGTTTACAGAGGGATTCAAATGAGAAAGCTCATATTTCAAGGGTTCGTTGGAAGAAACCAAGTAGAAATCTGAAGGAGAACAAATGCCATGGTTGCAAAAGGATAATGAACAAATCGACTGGGATGGTTAATTGCAGGAGTTGTGGGGAGTTATTTTGTAGAATACATTGTCGGAATATTATTAAGTTGAATTTAGAAGCAGATTATGATCCTATTGATGGTTCATGGTATCACTGTTGTAATGAATGTTTTAAGAAAAGGCCAGGATACAACGATTTCGGACAAGTGAACGATTTGACCACAGATTTTGTTAGTGTGAGAAGTTCTAAAAACGAAGATAAGAAATTAAGACAGCTACAGCTAGAAAATAGGTTAATTCGGCTGATTGATGGAATCACTGAGATATATCTACGAAACAAGGATAGTATCGTAGCGGCATTTCGAATGAATATTGAAATTTCGAGATTTGAGACTACTGTTACGGCATGGAAAGATGATACGGCTGTTTCACGTTGCAATATATGCTTGAAGCAGTTTGGTTTATTGTTGCGAAAACATCATTGCCGCCTTTGTGGGGAAGTCATATGTGATGACGGAACCACTGCTTGTTCATCACCCATCCCCATAAATGTATTACTTAGGACTACCCAAGATTTACCATACAAAATGAAGAATATAGATTCACTTGATTTGGAACATGAACTGCGATTGTGTCGTAACTGTATTCAAATTATTTTTGTCGGAAGAAAATTTAAGCAAGATTTGCTTCAAAAGAAGGCTCTGATCTTAGAGAAGTATGAAAGTATTCATAATCTCTCTTTGGTAATAGACAAACTTTTACCTCAATTTAAAGACATTTTGTCTAAGATCGAAAATGGGAAGGATACAAATACGTTACCGGTGGAGTCTGACATTAGGGAGCTAACAAGATTACGTGAAAAATCATTACGCTCCTTATCGACCTATAACAATGTAAGCAGACAAATTGGGATTATTAATCCTACGAATGGTTCTGAGAAACGAATTCAAGAAAGTATTAAAATAGCATCATCCAAATATATAAATGAAAAAATGCTACCATTGAAGACGATTCCGGCGATTTTGAATCCATTAATGAATAAACCTCAAGAGATCGATTTACCACAGACTAAAAAGTTTTCTGATTTGTTCAACACTCTGAGCATTAAAGAGATTAAGTCACTGCGAGAGGAGTTGATGGTATTAAAAGAACAAAGTTTCATGATCCAGACGATGATAGATGCGGCCAAAACGCAGCGTAAATTTGACGAAGTGACGACCTTGGAGGGTAATCTGAAGGAATTACACGACCGTGCCACAGAAATACAGGGCAAGCTGGGGTCAGAAGGATTCGAGTAGATTGTCTATTATTATTGCTATTACTGACACCTATTAGATCGCGTCACACGGCCACCGCGCCGGTGTTAGGGGAGAAATCAGTGCGCTTCATTGGTGAATCTGAAAGCTGGAAATTCTATCGAGGATTGATTAAAACAGAACAGGCTTCATCAAATCTCGACCAACAATCCTGGAACAAAGATTGTAGCATAGAAGTAGCATACGATACCGTTATTGAGATGTCCACCGTTAATGTTTTAAGATATACCGCCCTTGGGCTTGGATTGTGGTGTGGGTTCAGAAATGATTTGTTCTTGAGGAAGAGTGCTGCTCAACGTGATGAGGAGAAGCGTTATAATGACGAATTGGAGTTGATCAGAGAAGCAAGGAGAGAGTACACCAAATTATATCCAGTGCAGAACAGTTCTTCCAGTGGAAAATTAGAAGATATTAAGTTAGATGATCCTAATCTAGATTTTGCTCAGGTTATATTGCAAGCTGTTGATTCGTTGAGGACCACATCCTGAGTTGAGTTTATGCAACATTACAATCTATATTAATCCATATATTCTTATTTACCCGTTGTATTTTGGGTACCATTGAATAGATATTCCATGTCGATAATACAAATTTAAAATTAATTATATCTTTTATTTATTTACAAGCTTGTCCATTAGTTCTGGAACTTATGTAATATTTAATGACGTGTTTTGCTAAACACTCTCCCTGGTGCCATTCCGTATAGTTCCCTAACATTTGCAACGTTAGTGTCCCATTCACTTCTCCATACGTGAGCTCCGATTGGATCCAATTTATACTTCTTGGCGAATGCTCTTATGTCAAAGTTCTCTCTCTTAACATCCTTTGGTAATTCAGTAAACTCACTATCTTGTCTGAATACCCAAACGGCAAACCGTTGTTTCCCAATATTCTTTTCAGGAACAGGGGGTAAATATGATACCAACACGTTCGAAGAGTCGTACTTCCTTGGATCAACAACATTGTCATTATATCCAATTTTCACATTACACAACCCGTAACATAATGTAGTCTTATATGAGTCCTTTTTCAAATCTGGAGTATCTGGATTAACAATCAATATAGAGTAACGTTGACTTGTTGGATCAATTGTTTCATATTCCTGGATCTTAAAGATCGGTTCCAAGGAAGTCACATTTGAAGATAAGGTTTCACCTGGTGCCACCCATTTATTAACACCTGTTGAAAAGGGAAACTTGATATTGACCTCTGCACGAGGTACTAACGTGGGTAATGTGTCAGGTATCACGGCTAACGTCTCCAATCTTTGCATGAGAAGCATTTGCGCTTGTGATTCCCAATGTTTTCTCCCCAAATGTCTATAGATAGGTTCTCCGTAGTCAATAATGGCGGGATTATTGTTTAATTTATCGTGAAATTGGAAATTATACTGTACTTCAGGATTGTAAAGTTCTGCTTTCACTAACAGTTTTTCCTTTTCCTCGACGGTCGCTGACTGTAATTCATTATAGGCCTTTTGGGCACGTTCTTGTAAATATTGATAACTTGTTTGAAATATATCGTCAATTAATTCAGGGGATCTATATTTTACACGATTCATCTTCCTTTTCAAGGATGGGGGGCCAGTTACTGTCGAGCCTTCTAATATATATTGTTTAGTTCTTTCAGAAGGTATGCTTAGGGATTTTGATCTGGTTTGAAAGTCGGACCATACCCCTCCAGTGGATTGGCGAAGAGCTCTGCTTATGTGTAGACTTCTACAACTTAGCTGCCTCGTAATATGAGCTGGCATAACTTTTGACAATCTCACTTGAATTCTATTTGCAATAAGCTTGATTGTTTTTGATAAGTTAGGTCTCTCATATTCTTAAACTCGCATTTAACGTTATAATCTTGAAGACGCGACCGGGTTATCTGGTATCGGAATAGTGTTTTTTCTTCTTTAATGAAACAAAAGACAAAATCAAAACCTTTAGTTGGTTTAGGGTAGTGATAGAAACATTTGTTATTGAAAACTTGTTTACAGTTTAAAGATTTCAAGTCTTTCAAAAAAGAATTTATCATAATTTGCTGATTGTTAATCATATAAAAAATTAGATCTTAATAATATATATAATATCCAAAAAAACCTAATAAGCCATTTTTCATAATATTGTATTCTTTGGTCTCTATACAGTAATAGGTATCCCCAATCTTATTATAAGAACTTTTTACTCTACCTCCTTATTTGTGGAGTATTGGAAATTGAAGCTCTACCCGGTATTCTGAGGTGTCACATTTTTTTTGAAAATGACAAGTCAATGTAGAAAGTGAAACCAACATAAAACCAAGGAACCGTCAAGGATCATTATAATTAAAATATAAAATTGATTAGAGTATGCTCGAAGGATTTACAAAAGTGTTAATCAAAGCCATACTTTGCCTTTACTCACTTAGAGGTTCTTCAGGTTTGCTCTGTATCATTTTATGATATACCACCAAAAAAAGTATGGTATCAAAAGTCCAGTAAAAGGCAGAGTATAAAAAGATAGATATATTTCAAAGTTAAAATGCATAACCCATACTCCATTTATGAACATCATTCTCCCAAGTCTAAGAAAACAACTCGTAAAAATATCCGAAGATTAGTTGCCATTGAAACAACGTCATTTACAGAAGAGGAACAGAATCAGGAAGTCAACATGTCACAAGCGCTAAAGAGGTCAATCTCTAGTAATGCGGTAAATAATTTAAAAAGAAGACCTTCATTTTCTGGTCTTCATCGAACTTTATCGCAAACAAGTTGTTATAGTACGGGATCTGCCATGTCTGCTAACCTCAGAAATGAATCTTTTAATGAATTCATGTATTTCCTAAACGGGGAAGAATACTATAATAAAGCCAATTATTTATGGGAAAACTTGCCAAAAGAAACCAAAGATGTCTTTGTTGCCAGAGTATCAACTAAGAAAAGAAATTTGAACAAGGAAGATATGACTTACAATGACATAAAGGATCTATTTCAAGGTCAGACAGCTCCCACAAAAGGATCATTTATGCAGTATAGAAAAAAAATTAGCCCTTACTTTCGTCAGGAATCTCCTGGTATGCCAGAGTCAACTATTTCAAAGATTATTGGCCAACTTTATAATAATGAATTAACTGAGAAAGACAGAAAACGGTTAAAGAGAGAGGCTGAACAATTTTATAATAACGAGACTCAACATAGGTTAAAGGAAGCAAAGAAATATATTAACAAATCTAATAAGTCAAGCTGTGATGACCCATTTTTGGAGCAGATGGAACTTTGGAAGGGTAGAAAAGAACTCGCTGATAAAATAAAAGAATTAAATACTTTGATGACAAAGTTAGAAGTCCCTTCCCATGCGGTGAAGAGCTCGGGAGTGCCAACTCCCCAAAATAAGCAATCTTTAACACCAATTCCAGTGGAGAAGTCCACATTTAAAAAAAAGAACACAACCACATCCGGAACTACCATTAAAGTCAAGGTTAAAGAAAATAATAAATCAACTACATTCGCAGCCTCAATAACAAATCAATCAAAGAAGTTGATGAAAAAGTTCAAGAAGAAGAAGCGTCCTGCAGCTTTGAATCTTTACAGAAACCCTGAAGATAAAGATTAGATTTTAAAAGCTTAATTAATAAATTTTTCTCTATATATCTTTTATAATGTTACTTTTAAAAAAAATAATTATGAAATTAATAGTACATTGGCAGAATAGTATCTTCCCCTTTAATTTATCAGATAATATTTCGACACTCTACTTATGCACCACCATAAACACCTCTGAAGACATGTCTTATTTCTCCAATGGAATAATCTTGTGCTAGACATAATTGTAATAAAATTCTACTCTTTTCTGGATTTAAATACCCAGATGCTACAATATTAGATTCCTTACCTTCTTCAGGAGTGGGCAAGTTAGCCACAGGAATCATACCATCCATGGATCTCTTGGAGTATACAATAGGGATCTTACATTGCAGACATATCTTGTTAACCTTGTCAGGCATAGAACCAGCACCCATGGTAGCTATAACAATCCCATCGTAGTGATCTTGAACTAACTCTAGTAATTTTGATGTGATAGATTGATGACCATAAAGAATACAAACCATAGGCAGATGGAAATCACTGGCCTCATCTGTCTTATTCTTCAGTTTAAATTTATGGCAACCCTGTGGTTTTACAGGTGGATAATAATAATGTATTTCATTATTAACAAAATTCCCCAAGTACCCTTGTCTAACGTTGAATGAATCCAAACTATTAGCATTTGTCTTCGTAATGTAATATCCAGCAGATATTTGATCGTTCAGTGACACCAAGACACTTCTGCCTCTTGATTTAGGATCTGAGGCAATACAGATAGCTTGGTATAGATTCATGGGTCCATCTGCAGAAACACTGGTAGATGGTCTCATAGAACCGACGAAGACAATTGGAACGTCGCCAGCATCAATAGTGCTCTCTATGAAGAATGCGGTTTCCGAAAGAGTGTCTGTTCCATGAGTAATTACAATACCATCAAAACTTTGTAGAGATTCTGAGACGCCCTTATATATCTTGAACAATAAAGATTCATCAATGTTTTTGGAATCAACATTACACAATTGTTCATATTCAATTTCACAAATACGTGAGATGTCCGGAATTGCATCAAGCATATCTTGAATGGACAGATCGACGTGATATCCGGCTGTTTGTGAAGAATCAGCTCCCTTGGAAGCAATAGTACCACCTGTACCCAATATTTTAATTCTAGGAAGAGAGCGATGCTGGGATGCAGCAATGGTCAATATAGCTTCTTCCATTTGGACTGGCGACACATCTGGATTATTGCTTTGCAACGTGAATTGTGAGTTCTCGACGTCAGGACAAATGGTTGTTATGGCTACTGAGTCGTTTGGCATCCTTGTTGATTCGAGAACCTTGCGAATTATGTAATTTTAGGGCAGTCTTTAGGGAATTATTGTCATCTTGCCCATAGTCTACCTTTTTAATAATTGAAAAATTTTCTTGGCTGAAGTGAAAACAGCATGACTCTTGCTCAATACACATCCAACAAAGACCAAACAAGAATACACAAATACCGATGGAGAACCCCTATGAACAAGTACAGAGTAATATTTTGTCACGAATTATAAGGAACGTGGAACGATTGAACCAGAGCGTGAGCACTTTGAACCAGGAGCTGGAGATCATAAACAAGAAGAACAAGAGCTTGGAAATAATGGGCCAAGTATCTGAGAATTACCATAATAGTATGCAATTCAATTTGGAGGCCACAGGAAACAAGAAACAACCTATTTAATCGAAACCCTAGGTGCCGTAACATCCTCATGACATAGATTGTTTACGCAGCCACTCAATGCAAGTAATTCCTATCCTCACCAATCTAAATAAAATGTAACAATATATAAACTAAACTCCATATTCATCTTCTTTAATTCTTCTAACTCTACTAAGTCCTCTAGCATATGTAGGAGTAAATAATCATTGTTAGATCTACTCTGAGAAAAACTGAAAATAAAGGATTAGCTGTCCATTTCATCAATTTAGAAACATTAAAGCCCAGTCTTGAATATCAAGCAATAAAATAACTATACCACTGAGCATCCTCAGCTGTAATGTCAGACCCATTTGCCGACCTTTTGACCTCATTCAAAAACGGTAAGGATAATGCCAAGAGTGAACCAACAAAATCTAACATATCTGCCACCCAAAAACCAGCCAGCGCTTCTCCTAATATATCGCAGTTATCTATAACACCATTAGTTCCAAGTCCGTCCCCCAATGTATCAATTCATGATGATTTTGATGACCTTTTTGGAGTATCCTTAGGTCAAAATGGAACCAATACGATTGTTCCCAAGCAAACCGTGAAGACAGAAACTGATGACATCGACGCTGCATTTAATGTGTTTCAGGCTACACCAAGTCAATCAATAAAACCTGAAGCATCTGCTCCTAACGATATAGACAGAGATGAGGAAGAATATGTTGTAGATGAGGTAAAAGATATGGAAGTTGCCAGGTTAATGTCCTTGGGACTTTCAATCGATGAGGCTAACGATCACTATGATAAGGGAATATTATATGAAAATTTGTTGGCTAAGATGAAACAAAACCAAAGACAGAAAGAGAGAAGGAAAGTTGAAACCCAACCAACAAAGAGGAATTCCAACCCACCATCTGCGAATAATAGATTAAACGACAGATTCGATAATACTTATGCAAACATCCGTGATTCAAGAACACGAGGTGGTGACCTATTTTCAATGGCAACTGATTTTCTTTATAAGGGAAAAGAATTTGTAGATCAATTAATTGCATATCCAGAGGAAAATAATCGATTGTTGAATTACAGAGACGAAGGGGCCCAACAAGGATTTTCCTACAATCCAATATCTCCTTCTAGACCTCAAAACTCTCTGAGTAGGATAGATTCATCTAGTTCTTCCTTTGAAGATGCTGATACTCCTCTAGGTGGCTCTTCCCTACAGAATCAACAGCTACCTGATGATAGTTCATCGTCCATCTTATACACATCTAGAAGAGACAAGAAAAATGCTGCTGCAATACAGAAAGACACCAAACAAGATATTCTTTTAGATGACTTTAATTCAACTGCAAATGGTTCACAATCCCCATCCATATCCTCATCATCTAAAATCAATACTGTTGGCACCCCCAGCACCACTTTGCTAGACTTTGACGATGATTCTAGTTTTAATGCTTCAAACACCCCTTTCGTAAATGGTAATAATAACATTAATAATAATGTTAACTCTTCTTTACCGGTCATTCCAATATCACATATAGAGTTATCCGGGTATGCCGAGTTCAGGAATCGTGGTACTCAATATTTCAAAAATGGAGATTATGTTTCCTCTTTCCAAGAATATGAGAAATCCTTGAACACATTACCAGTGAACCACCCCTTAAGAATAATTGCGTACTCCAACATTATCGCATCAGAATTGAAAATAGGTGAATATTCCAAGTCGTTAAAAAATTCAAGTTCTGCATTGGAAATGTTCCCCGATGACACTGCACAATGGACTGCTGTAATCCAGGATAGTGATCCACAGAGAACATATAAGGATATATGGCCCAAAGTGAAGTTGAGGCAAGCTGAGGCGCTAGAACATATTGAGAGTTTCAAGGCTGCACTATCTTCATATCAAGAATTGATTGAGAAGGGATTCGCAAATGACAAGATCATGGATGGGAAAAGAAGATGCCAGAAGGTCTTGAATCCAACGCCCCCTCCTGTGGTGAAGACACCTCGTATTTCTACACCAAAACAATCCCCCTCACCTGTGCCTAGGAAAGCCACTTCAAATTCAAAGGATGCAGTATATGAATCTGTAGAAAGATTGAAGAAAGAAAACGCTACTTCTCAAGAGGTGGAGAAACAGAAATTGGCATTATATGACAAAGTATTTGCCAAAGTTGAAACCTGGAAGAATCGAAAAGATACAGATATTCGTCATTTACTTGCAAACCTTTCAATTGTTTTGACGTGGTGTGATTGGAAGCCAGTAGCAGCTTCTGATCTAGTTATGCCCAAGAAAGTGAAAATTACTTATATGAAGGCAGTTGCAAAGACTCATCCTGATAAGGTTCCTGAATCTTTGGAATTAGAGAACAAAATGATTGCCGAGAACGTTTTTAGTGTACTAAGTGTGGCCTGGGATAAATTTAAGATTGAGAATAATATGAGTTGATTCATATATATAGCGTTTATACACATATGTTAGATACAAATAGAATGACATTAACGTTAACATTACATATCTATGTTGATAAAAAACTGTGATAACGCGAAAGACACATTTTAACTATTTTACGAATCAAGAAAATACAATAGTTGCATACAATAGTGCTTGAAAAAGGCTATGAAGAGAACCGCGGCTAGAACTATTAATTGTCGATGAGGGCCTATTTCAAATGGCCAAACGTTTGTCTCGTATATCCGACAATCCTGGTTTTAGGTACCATAATCAACACAATCGTTAGGGAAGAAACTTTGGATCGCCAAAAACATGAATATTACATCCTTAGTTCGAAGAACATATTGAATAGAGTATTTGCTTATAATGGGAACCTAATATGGGCCATGCTGTTTGGCATGATGGCATATTTTCAGGTATGGATAAGGATACGAACGCAAGATTTATTACCGAGAGATGCACAAATAATTAATCGACAGAGATTACAACGCTTAATTAAGCAATACATTGTTAAATTCGTCTTGAAATATTTATTATTATTCATTACATTTTTATTTATTGATGGGTTATTCCTATTTACTGGTGGACAATGTACATATGGGTTGGGGATATGGTCAGCTGAAAAATGTAAAAATGAAGGTGGTCATTGGGAAGGTGGATTCGATATTAGTGGGCATTTTTGCTTCTTAATGAACGTTAGTTTAATACTGTGGTGTGAGTTATCCATCCTGGAAAGATACTTAAGGGATGAAGAATTAGAAATGGAAACCATAATCACTAACTACTCAGTACTTCTAAAATGCATCTTGTATCTTTGGATGTCTATGCTTTGCGTTACCGCCATTTATTATCATACATTACTAGAAAAAATTCTGGGATGTCTTCTTGGATATTGTTGTCCCTTGATAATGTATTGGCTGATACCGAACCACTATAAATTAAACCATATATTGTATTCATGATGGTGATAATAATAATAATTTTACATATACTTCTTTGGCTAATAAATAGATATCGTCATGATTTTCAATTTTAATCATTGTCCTCCATGTTTCCCTTTTAGATTCTCCAAAAGTATTCGTTACATTAATATATTTGGGAATCGTATGTTTAATGATGGTCCAAAGACCTTCTCTGTTGTTTTTTGCTTCCTTCTTCAGGATTATATAGTAAACCTTTGATGGCTGATTGAATGGATCTAGCCGTATTCCAATCATGTCAGATTCCAAATCATTAGGGTCAACAGCATCAAAGAAACTAATACCAACAATTCTAAAGACATTTTCTAACAATCTATACTCTTTTTGTAAATGTTTGTTTTCCTCCATTTCATCTTGACCGTTTTTTAAGATCAATCTTCTCTTGGATGGGGAAGAAAGCATTTCTGTATTTAGAACATCAGCTACACTAGTGTCAAACATCTTGTGTTCCACTGGACGCTGATTTTTTAATACCCATTCATGCTCAGGTAAATCATCATTTTCATTATTCAACTTGGATTTCTTAGCGTCTTGAAATGCCTGAATCTTTTCATTATCCAACTTCCTTTTCTTATCACTTTCTTCTTCATTTGAAGTTGATCGTGACGATTCTGTGACTGATGGTTTACTTAATAAGATTTCATTTAACTGTGGGAATTGCGTTATCAAATCCGTAATTTCGTTCACAATGGGATCTGAGGTGGAGGAGGATCTTGGTTTGAGTTTGGGCTTCGATTTCAATTCATCCCTCTTCTTAGTGAGTGCTTGAACTTCGGATTTGAGTGCAGCAATATCTTGTTCCAAATCAACTATCTCGGTCATTAGGTTGTTTGTCTTATTGATCACTTACTTGTTATAATTGATGAAAAAAAATGTTGTTTTTAAAGTTATATGCTAAATACAATAAATGTAAAACAGTAATAAAAAGACATAGTTCTATAATTTATATAATTACATGTAACCTTTAAAATTTTCATCAGGGGGGAAATCATTGGATAATGAATGTTTCTTCCTCCCGATAGAAGAAGAATTATTCTTCAAAAAAGTTTCCGTTTCCCAACTCAGTAATTGTTCATTGCTAACGAACAACTGGAAGTTGAGTTTCTTTAAACACCACCTTTCCATAGTGGAAATATTCTTTGGTTGTAAACCAGTAATAAGAGACCAAGTCTTCATAGAGAATGTAATATCATTTGAAAACTTATGGGCTAATATTAAGCAATTTAAAAAAGTTCTCTTAATAGAATGAGCAAAATCTGGGATTTTTCCTGCTGAATCAGCACTAGTATTTTTGATATTAGAATGCAATCTATGGAAATAGAAAGTGGCCAATAATACAATTTTTTTATTTGATTTTGATCTCTTGATTATCTCATTTAGGAATGGTAAGGTTGATTTAAAGTCGTTTGGAATAGTTGGAGTTGAATAATCCTTAGATGTAGTTGATAAAAATGATGCGATATTGATAATGAATAATTTATTTGAAGAAGAAGGTGATGAAGGCGATGATATTTTCCCACTTATGTTATGATTATGTTGTGTGGGTTCATAAGGGGGAGTTTGGTAAATGCAGTTTGAATTAAGGGTAGAGCGAAATTTCTTATCAGTGAGAAGTTGATTCTTGACATCTTCCTTAGTGATGGGAGTAACTTGTTCCATATCTTAATAATGTAATATGATGATGTATAATATTCTTGTAAAGCTTTTTTTTTCTTTTTTCTATTTTATTACAACAGAACTTATGTTCTAAGTTCAAAATGTCCTAATAACCTAACCGTTTTAAGGGTTTTAACTCAAATGTAGATGCCAGCCATGTTGGCAATAGCAAAGAGACTAGATGGGCAAAATACAACGAATTTAAACTAGGGAATCTGCACTTCGATGAGGAACGATCGAGAGTGGTGAACGGATGAGCGGTTGTTTGTGTGTTTGTGTGTTCCGAGTACGAGTACTAGACGAAACTCACCTGGCGGTTTGGGTATCTTGGTAGAGATGAACAGTGACTAGCAGAAGACAGGACAAAGCGGGCTTCTTATACTCTTTGGTTTTCTTTTCAGTGGAAAAGTCCCTATGACACATTCCATTTTTCCCTCGCCTTTTTGAAAAATCGTGGTTTCGGATGAGTCAACTGGTGACTTTTTGATTTGAATATTTACAGGATTCTACATCTATTTAATGTTACTCTGGCTTGACTCCAGCTTGCTCTTCAGCGTGGATCCTACGTATTTCTCCATGAAGGCGATCTCCTCCTTCTTCTTGACGTCTCCCTTGCGCTTCGCCACAATGCACCAAGTGGTTCCCAAGTGGACACGCTTCTCTTCCACAATCTCCAAGTCAGAGTCGTCCAGGATCTCGCCCAGGTCCAAGTTCCATCTACAACCCCAGGTGGCTAATCTCTTCTCTGCCCTGCGGTCCAAGATCTTGTTAATGAAATCGTAGGTACCTCGACCGTGCTCTAATAGGATAATCCTTCCACCTGGCTTTAACAACGTGACAAAGTTGTTCAATGCCTTCACAGGGTCCTCATGCGAGCAGAGACCAAACGTTTCCACTATTGTATCGTACTTCACTCTTATATCTTCCCCCTCCTTTCCCTTATTATTTGTTTTGGCCAAATCGACCAAGTTTTCAGCATAACCAACAACAAAGGCCACTTTCTTGAAGAACCCAAATTTATCCTTGAACTTCTTCTCTGTAATTTCTACCATCTTCTCCGAGGAATCTAAAAACGTGATGGAATTTATCTTCTCTGGATTCAAGTATTTGATATTTCTTCCTGTACCACATGAAACCTCAAGAACATCACCGTGACAATGTTTCATGACCCATTTTCTTCTCTTGCCCAACCCGATCATCCTTTCTTCGAACGAGATACTCTTATCATATTCATCGGCCTTATGTTCATAGAAATCTGTAGTGTCTCTAGCAGGTAATATCATTTCATTCAATTTATTTTCATCATTATTCTCCAGGACAATTCCATCAAAATTCTCTAAATCAGGTTGTTCCTCTTTCAAAGCAGCATACTGCTTCAATTTACTCACATCTCTAGTCCTCAACTTCCCTTGCAACTCCTTCACCCTAAGTGTTTCCCATTCATTCTTATTTGGTTTCTCTAACAACTTTTCCAATTCCTTATCCTTGGCATACAATTTCTTCATGAAATCCACACCATAAACCAAGAAAGCAATATAAGCCACAATCAACCACTTCGTCATCCCCTTAGAAAACTCCTCCGACCTTACAACGGCCCCCCAACGAATCAACCTGTAGGGAGAAGCCAACATTTCTTCGTATCTTTTCTTAGCACGTTCTTGATCCTTAGTCACCCGTGGTGCCTTCCACATGAGAGTGGAAGAGAACGGTCTCGACCATCCCTTGGTGAGACCCAGCGTTACACATCTTCTGACTAGCATTTGTGAGTGTGCTCTTATGTTCGTTTGTAGCGTAAACCTGGAAAGGTTGTGAAGAGTGCATGCATTTAAGTGATTAAATAGCCGATCATTGCGGGACAACAAGAGAACACCAAGGATGAAAGTATACGGAAAGGGGAACGCAAACGTGGTCCTCGGGAAGGATGGTGAGGATGATGAGTGGCTTTTCAGGGTCTGTACTCGACATATGTCGTCGTTACGCCAGTTGAATGAGTATACGCGGATGAATTATAGGTTCATTTGCGATGTGGTGGTACCGTTGGCTGGAGAGGCTCTTGTCTGTGAGATGAAGCTGGGGACTCTTGCCTATAAGGATGTGATGCAGTTTGTTAATGTGAATGTTAAGGGAAAGGAGAAGCATGTCGAAGAGGATGAAGTGATAGCGATTAGAATACGGAATTTGTCAATGGCTGAAGAGGGGAAGACGGTATATGACAGTCACCAATTGAAGATTGTGGTTAATGAGGAGAATGGAGAGGTTGCAATGGAATTGAAACCCAAATGGATATTCAATCCTCCAGATTTGCAATATTGTAGGAATTGCATGTTGAACAAGTATAAGAAGCGTGGAGAGAAGGATACGAAGCTATGTTTTGCCTGTTATAAGAACAATTGTTACGATTGGGTTCAGACTCTACTGCAAGATACGAAGAATCAATTACCTTGCCAATTCAAAGATTGGATGGTTCAATACTTTAGTCCGCGGCAAGACAATGTATTGACCAAAGTGTACAATATACAGGAACAATTATACGATATCAGTCCGGCATTGGCCCAGTTAGAGTCTGAGCGTGATGTGACCACAGAATTGATGCTACTCATGATTTTGCGAGATGTAACTGTGATGATACATTGGCAAGAACTATTTCCGGTCCCCACCGTGAAGATCGTGGATTTGGACTTGAAGCCCAGAGACAAGTGGCGCCACTGGCGTGAAACGGCAGAGTTGCTAGACAACTACCACCACCAGCATCTCAACGACTCTTATAACCTCCCATCTTCATCGGGATAACTCTAGTAATAATTTTGGTGTATAATAACACCAAAACCTCTGTCGTCGCCAGCGACGCAAAAGCGCAAAAGTTTTCCAGAAATTGCAGACATCGCCAAATGACAGACAAACAAACAACAAGCACTCTTCTTGCCATCTCTACTTCACGTCCCATCACTGCTCCACTGTTAGCACAGATACAACTGTTCTTCAAACGTTCCTTTGCTACCAACACTCATCTTTTCGAACACTGATTTGCTCTCTAGCCCGTCAACACCCAGAAATACACCAGCTGTTAATCAACTTACACGACGCCCCCTCCTGCCAGCAATTAATTAATTAATTAGCCGATTATTATTTTTTAACTAATTTCCAAACATATAATCAGATAACAACACATTGCTCTTTCAATATGATGGGCGATAATATTGCTGATGTTGGCCCCCCTGACGAAACTCAGTTGAATAGCAACGCCACTAATACTAATACTACTAGCGACGACAGCAAGCCGTTCATGGATATCAACGATTCTAACCCATTATCCTCTATAAGTCATGAAGTCTCCCATTTGAAGACCCAATACAATCAAATCGAGTCCTTGCTACTATCCAAGGATACCTCCTGGACCTCCTCCTTGCAAGATCTAATCACTACTTTGAAGAAAATCTCTCATAATCAATCTGTCCTGGAAAATAAACTGGAAGATGCCATGAAGAATCAAATGAATACAGATCTATTGGTCAACTCTATCAACGAAAGATTGAACAACATTAAGAAAACTTTGATCCCCATCTCCGGTGCATCCGTATCTTCATCCGCCTCAGTCAACAATTCTTCACATAATAACACTGGTCGTCGTGGTCCAGGTAGACCAAGAAAGGATGCTGCTAAGAGAATAGAAGATTCATTGGAAAATAATTCTCAAGTCACTTTACCCACGGGCAACGTGAAAACCTCGAAATCTAAACGTTATTTCATTGATCCAACGTCAAAGGAACAAGAAGACGTGAAACCAAGTGTTACACCAAAGACAACGACTCCTGCAGCCCCCGCAGTACCTAAACCTAAGAAAAGAAGAGGTAGACCTCCAAAGCAAAGAACTGTAGAGACTGTCATAATTAGTCAAGAATTGCCTCCCGAAGAAACAGACATTGATATTAACACTTCTCACACAGGTAATGTTACTTCTCCCAATGCTACAGATTTAAATAATACTTCTCGTGGAACTGAATTGGAAAATATTGAAGAGGATAATACTCATGATAATGCTAATGCTGATCATACTGATAGTGCTGCTGATAAGGAACAAGATGGGGAAGCAAACCATGAGGTGAGTATTACTGATACTACTTCCGTTTCCAAGGATGAAGCACAAAGAAATACACCCACGACAGCATCATCGTCATCCGCATTAGCCATTAGTGCAGAAATGAATAGACAACAAAAGGAATTAGACAAGCGAAGAGATGATCGTGAAAAGATGTTAGTCAATTTGAAATATAATGATAGAAATAGAGCCAAAAGTTTTATGGAATCTAACAAGAAATTGTTACAAGCCATGAAAGATGAAGAAAGAAGAAAGAGAATGACCGCTATAATGACTGAACCTGTAAATGTAGTTAAAACCAAACCGCTAAGAATTATACCAACTTTCCCACCATATCCAACAAATATGTCGCCATCGCAATTATCTCAAATGAATGATCCCATGACAAATCAAGCTCATGCTCTATTAGACGATAATGCATTTAGTAGTTTTGCCCAGGCAAATGGTCAACATGTTAATATGATGAATATAAGTTCCAATGAACATGATGCTGTGGCTGCTGCCGCGGCAGCAGATTTACACACAAATCAACAAATTGATGCAGCATTGGCTGAATTTACCAAGAATACAACATTTGATAATAGCAGTGCGGTAAGCAGCAAGGGAACAACTCTAGATACTCTATCACAAGCTGATATGACTAATGCTATCATTTCAAACATGCAAGACAAAAAAATGGAGGAAAGTATCATTCCATCATCCAGCATGGGAGATTCAGCAAGTCCTTCTTCTTCTGCTGCTCATCCTTCATCTTCTATTACTAATGCTGCTACTACCATTAAATTACCAGGACCAGCCGATATTGCCAATAATATAGATCTTTATCGTCAACATCAAGATCAACAACAATTATTATTACAGCATCAGCAACAACAGCAGCAACAACAACAACAGCAGCAGCAGCAACCACAACAACCACACGATCAACAGATGCAAGAGAAGAAAAGATCAAGAACATTAGATGATATGGGACTTGTGGAAGATGAATTGGAAGATGATGATGAATCCGGTTTCATTCACAATTCACAAATGGAATTGGCTACTTTACGCAATGAAAATGATAGTCCGCCTATGAAAAAAAAAAAGAGAACACTGGCACCTACCGCTGCAGCACAATACTTAAATGAAAGGGATACTCAGACTGCATTGTTAGTGGCATCCCCCATTGAATTGATCTGCAGAGATGGGTTCTTCTATAGGATCAATAATCCAGAAGTACCAATCACCACGGGCACATATTTGGAATTTAAATTCAAACATAAAGAAGAAGAATTAATGAAAGTGAGTCCATGGGCACATGATCCACTAAAGAGAAGATATGAAAGAACGAACGCTTATTTCTTAAAACTTGAAATTGATTATGAAAACGAATTTGCCTTCAATATCTTGTGTAATACGACATTGACTGAAAAATACGTGAATTCATTAGAATATTTCCTTATGGAATTTAGATGGGAGAATAAATTAATTGCTCTTGGTTTGAAATTGAAAGAATCTAAGAGAACTTGGCAAAGAAGGAAAGCATTATATGCTCTATTTGAATTTTGGAGAGACCAATCTAGAGAAAAGAGAAATTTCCCCAATTTTACCATTTTACATGCCGTCAAGGAGATGGAAAATTACAGGATCTTCATTAACAGATCAGTTTCTTGGTTTTACAACCATATTACTCTATTGAAGATGATTCTTTACGATCTTTGTGACAACGTAGAGACCCAATGGAGAGAATGGATGTTCCCCAGGGATAAACCTTTACCCATGGTTGGAGAAAATGGTGTCACTGAAGAGAACATAAACGAGGCTATAGATAACGACCTAGTGTTTGACTTCCTGGACGATGGGAGCGAGAACAACCAAGTCAAGTCTTCCAGGGTCATTCCCCCGGCACCTATTGCTGCACGGATCACAGAGGGTGATAGTGGCAACAGCAACAGCAACAGCAACAGCCACAACGACCCTAACACGAGCAACATGATGATGAACACGGAGGAGAGCGGCTCTGATCTGAAATATGATGTGGAGAAATGAACCGGACTTATGTAATATTATGTTATGTTCCGTTGTGTGTATGTGTATATAGTATAGTATAGTATAATAATATAGTACCAAGCCCGAGACTGGAAACCGCCGGACTGTTCTGCGACTGTTTCTGGGAAAACGCTCGTTCCTGCAGAAAATTGCCGATCGTAAAAATTCTTTCCACGGCTGTTTCTGAGACCAAAAGAAAAGTGGCCCGGAGCTTTTTTGGCTTATTGACGATTAGGTAAGCGCAAAATTCTCGAGGATCGAACAAAACGACGATAATACAGTGGGCATTCCATTCCCTGAGACAAAACACATTCTTTTCCCAGGAACACCGGGGGAATCTTAGTTTGGAATCGTTTATAATGGTGTTGAAATGAAGATCAGCAGGTGGTACCATGTTGAGGTTCAGCGCGACAACCAAGATGTCATCACCACCAACAGACCTACAGAACTTACCTCGAATGAAGTCTATATGGCTTGACGAGGATCAGGAAATTGAAAAATTATACTCTATACAGGCTGAACAATTTATGAATTCAGGTGACCATGTCGATGCTATGAATATTACACTGCTGAATAGCGACGTGCCTAAGCTGGAAAATACAGAAAATATACTACTATTACCCACGAAGAATCCTGAACGTATAGAGAATTCAAGAAGTGTTAGTGAGGAAAAAAAGGTGAAAAATTCTAGAAAAAGAAAGTTATTTTCATTCTTCAAAAATATCAACTCTAGGTTTCTTAGTGATGCGAGCACTCGACCGGCCTCTAATGACAATATTTCTAAACCGTTTGGCTTCCAACATATATCTCATGCTGGTTCAAAGGAAAGTGCTACTTTAGAACCTGAGGTGACAATATTACCTAGTGTGGAAGTACCAAAGGAGCGAAAAACCTTGAGTAAAGCCTTTGTGACAGACTCCATTCCATTAAAACAGGATGCGGAACACATGCTTTTCAATGAATTGGAAAGAACTCCTGCTTCACGCAGAATAAGAGCCTCCTCATCTATATCCCCAAACTCCTCTGTATTTGACCGTATTGTTTCAACGACTTCTACAGCACCCACAACTAGTGATTCACCTCCAGGTTCACCACTTTTGCAACATGTTCAAAGGAAACCTAGGCATAATCGTGTTGCATGTCTACCGCCTACTCTTACATCCCCCAACGATATTTCCTCTGAGCTTTTAAGAGAAGCACCAATGGTACCACCAATAATATTCCCAAAAAACGAAAAAATATTTACCAGGACTCAACCAACCATCGAAGAAGAGTGGTTGAATGAACCTCCAAATGATACATCACTTTATTATGAACAATTCACTTCGAGGCCCGCTCCGCTCACCTACAGGGACTCTTTCTTTTAAAAAATGGACAAACAATCTTTATTTGCATCATATTTCCCACTAGATCTTGTTATGTTTTTTGTTACTTTTAAATTATTGATATATACATATTATAGAATAAATAATATAATTGGCTCATTTAAATTAACGCTCTCCTCTATCCATGTTTTCCCTAGACATCATTCTTCCTCTTCTACCTTTGCCTCTAAGTTGTTTCTCTTTATTTCTTCTATTCATTTCCATAATAACTTCACCATTGGCCTTATCCACAGAATCTCTAAAATGAAGAATCATTTCTTTATCCACTGATTCCTTAGGTAATTTCTTCCCCAAAACTTCTTCAATTCTCAATATTAATTCTAAATCATATTGAGAAACTAAGGAAATCGATTTACCCGATCTCCCAGCTCTCGCGGTTCTACCAACACGATGAATGTAAGATTTAGAATCCACAGGAATATCATAATTAATAACAATATCCACAGATGGAATATCTAACCCTCTAGCGGCAACATCGGTGGCAACCAAAATAGATTTTCTACCAGCCTTAAATAAATCAAGTGCACCAGTTCTTTGGTTTTGATTTAAATCACCATGTAGAGCGGTAGCATTGAATTCTAGCAAATTACAAAGACCTGATATTCTCTCCGCATTAGCCTTCGTCCTCGTGAAAATGATTGTAGTTTTACCAATGAATTCATTTAATAAATAGACCAAATAAGTATCCTTCAACCCACCGGGAACTACAATCAACGTTTGCACTAAAGTATCTACTGTTTGATATTTATTGGAAACAGCACATTTAACAGGGTTAGTTAAACTTGCTCTTTGTAATTTATCAATCTTAGAAGTCATAGTGGCAGAAAACAAATACGTAGTTCTTCCCTGAGTGGGTAGAATCTTTAAAATTCTATCTAACACAGGTCCGAATTCCATATCTAATAATCTATCAGCTTCATCCATGACCAAATATTTTAATTTCCTCAAGGAAAACCCTTTGGTGTTTTCAAGATGATCCATTAATCTACCTGGTGTTGCAATGATAATATGGGGTTTCCTCATTAAATCTCTAGCTTGATCCATCATGTTCATACCACCAACAATACATGTAGAACGCACACCCATGAGAGAACCCAAAGAGTCAAACGTTTCTTTAATCTGTTGAGCCAATTCTCTTGTTGGTGCCAAAATACATGCATAATATGGTTGTTGGTCATGCCATAAACTGTTTAGAATAGGGATGGCAAATGCGGCAGTCTTACCAGAACCTGTTTGTGCTAACCCTATAATATCATTACCTTTCAAAGCAGGTGGAATAGATCTGGATTGAATTGGTGTAGGTTTTGTATAGTTTAGGTTCTTACAAGCTTGTAATAATTCTGGAACTAAGTCCAATTCAGAGAATGATTCAAACGTTTCATGTTCCGTCTCGTCTTCCACATCTGCTTCTTTGCTATTTAATTTCTTCTTTCTCTCACGAGAGTTTGATTCAGAGTCTGAATTTGAATCTGAATTTGAACTTTCAGCTGCTGCCTCCTGTTCTTTCAGTTTCTGTTGATTCTCTAAAGCCTTAGCCTTAATTTTAGCTGCCAACGAGGTCAATTCAGTATGTTTGGCGACGGCCGCCTTCTTCTTATCAACTTTTCCAGACATCACAGTTATTATTAGTTATGCTTAACCCAATTTCAAAGCAAGTACTCTTTATTATATAGTATGTCACTCACCGTATTGGTGGTTTAAAATATTGTTTCGAAGCTCATCGCTAAAATTTTTCAGATCACATCGAACGTCAAAAATTTTTGAAATGAAAAATTTCAGCTCATCGATTTTCTCAAGTTTATAATAATCTGCTAGAGCAGAGATAGATATATACATATCTATATACTTTATTTGCCTAAGACAAACCAACAATCAGACCATAAAGCTACAATGGCCAAAAGAAGAACCAAGAAGAGAACTCATGTGCATCAGACCGAGGAGGAGGAAAAGGGTATCCCAAAATCAATGGTGATTAGAGTTGGCCAAACTTCATTGAGTAATCATTCATTGAATCAATTAGTTAAGGATTTCCGTCAAATCATGCAACCTCATACAGCTATCAAATTGAAGGAAAGAAAGTCCAATAAGCTGAAGGATTTCGTTGTTATGTGTGGTCCCTTGAGTGTTTCTCATCTTTTCATTTTTACTCAATCTGAAAAGACTGGGAATGTTTCTTTGAAGATTGCCAGAACACCTCAAGGTCCTACAATCACTTTTCAAGTTATGGATTACTCTTTAGGAAGAGATATCAAGAAGTTCTTAAGAAGACCAAAATCCTTAAATAAAGAGGATGTAATGGATCCACCGTTGTTAGTATTGAATGGGTTTAATGGTGTTAAAAGTAAAAAGAATGCTGAAACAGAGAATGTAGAAAAGGTTGTTGTCTCCATGTTCCAAAATATCTTCCCATCTCTGAATCCAGCTAGGACTCAGTTGAATACCATCAAAAGAGTTTTTATGATTAATAAAGATCAAGATACAGGTGAGATAACTATGCGTCATTACTTTATTGATATTAGAGACGTTGATATTTCCAAGAACCTAAAGAGACTTTATAAAGCCAAACACAATTTAAGTAAATCTGTGCCGAATTTACACAGAAAGGAGGATATTTCATCTTTAATATTAGATCATGATTTGGGTGCATATACTTCTGAATCCGAAGTTGAAGATGATGCGATCGTTAGCGTTGTTGATAAGAAAGATATTAAAGCTAGCAGCATAACTGTTCCAAAACAAGTAGTTAAAAAAGATGATACTAAAGACGACGATGAAGATATGGATAAAGACGAAGAGGATGACGATGAAAGTAACATTACCAAAAAAGCCACTATTATTGATGAACCTGTTGTAGCTCCACGTAAGAAGGCTATAAAACTTACTGAACTGGGACCAAGATTGACTTTGAAATTAGTGAAGATTGAAGAAGGTATTTGCTCTGGAAAAGTCTTGCATCATGAATTTGTTAACAAGAGTAGTGATGAAATAAGGGCTTTAGAAAAGAGACATGCTGCTAAAATGAGATTAAAGGAACAAAGAAAGAAGGAACAAGAAGCCAACATTGCTAAGAAAAAAGCTGTGAAGGATGCTAAAAAGCAACGTAAATTGGAAAGAAGAAAAGCAAGAGAATTACTTCAGCAAGAAAACAGTGAAGAAGGTGCTACCGGAGAGAACATACCATCAATTAGTGAGGATGAAAGTTCAAGTGACGAGGATCACTACAGTGATGTTCCAGAAGATTTGGATAGTGATTTATTTAGCGAAGTTGAATAGACATAATGTATATTCCTAATATTAATTTGTAAAGCATACGTATACTAACTTGAACATGCATCGAGAGATTTATCATAACTGTTATTACATAATCCATTATTGAGTTATTAACCAAATATCTAAGATACAATTTGTCGAGAGAAGGTGTCTAGTAGAATCAATAATTGTCTGAATTCTCTGATTAGTTGATACAAATGAAGATTTCGGCGATATATTGTTTATATGCTAATATTTCAATTAGTCTAAAAAGTTATCTGTCCCAAGAACCTTCGAAATTGAGCAATGAATATAGACTTTTATGAGGTAAAAAATATGACATAGAACACAAATGGTAACTTAACTAGAATACTGCATCATGGAACGGGCAACAATTCCCTCTTATTCGATCCTGTTCGGCTTCTGTATTATCATTTTCAATATGATATTCCTTCATCTTTTCTTTCTTTTTCTGAATCCAACTTTTAATACACTTATAATGGAAGACACAAAGACATTCCAATCTTGCTACTTTATCACCAACCTCCATATCCTCAAAACAAATAGGACATTCTCCGCAAGAATTGTTGGACGATGGAGATGAGGGTGCAGAGATTTTATAAATAAGCATTCTAGTCTTGTTCTTCAGCTTGTTATCAGCATGTTTATTACTATCATCGTTGTGCTGATGAGCTAATTCTGCATTTCGAACACAATCCTTAACATGGTTTGTTGCCATTTCTTCATTTCCAAATTGCGATAGTATCAAGTTGCAAACAGGACAATAACTTTCCTCAGCTGGAGGATGTATATTTGTTTCCGTATTTCCTATGTTTCGAATAGGTGGCAATATAACACTTTCGTTGGCATCTGTTTCATATTCTCCGCCACTTGACTCGGAACTGCTTACTATTAAATGCGATTCTGATAATTTCGTTATACAATCAGTACAGGTTCTATAAGGAAGTTCTTCACCAGGTAACAGAATTTTCACTCTCTTTATATCATAATGCACAAAGTCACCGCAACAGGCTTCACAGAATACTTTCCCACAACATCGACAATGATGTCTTCTCAATAAGAATGTGAATTTCCTTCCACAGTCATGACATTTCTGAAACTTTTCGTCTGGTTCCCATTCCGCATCTTTGTTTATATAATCCCTTTCCTGTAGTAGTGGCACGCCTAATTCTGCCATACCTTCTACCTAACTGCCTTTATTTTCTTTTCTGGTTCAATGTTCTTCTCCTCCATGTTTCTATCAAAAGTAGTTAAAGTTATAAGAAAAAAACTTTTTGATTATCCGAAGTTCAACAGATAGGATGAGGCCACTAACAAGGAAAGATCAGCAAGCGGGCGAAGAATGACTGATAGATTGACGCAATTACAGATATGCCTTGATCAAATGGTCGAGCAATTCTGTGCTACTTTAAATTATATAGACAAAAACCATGATTTTGAACCATTTCAAGAGGGGGAACCCAAGATGTCTGATAAGCATGCTACCATTGCTGCTCCAGAGGAGTTTTCAAACACAATCGACGAGTTAGCTACTGATATTATATTGAAGACAAGACAAATTAATAAATTAATTGATTCCTTACCTGGTGTGGACGTTTCCGCTGAGGAGCAATTACATAAGATTGATTCTTTACAAAGGAGTTTGGTTGAGGTGGAAAAGCAGAAGATTGAAGCTATAAAGAAGAAAGAGAAACTATTAGACGATGTGGATGATCTCATTACAATGTTTGTGACAGGTATTGCTGAATCGAGGCAAGCTCTGACTACATCATCGTCACCTCTTTCGAAGGAAAAATAATCTTTACACAGGTAAATTGTTTCTATCTATAAAATAGTACATTTTATTGTGACAATATAGACTAGGAGTATGATAGCACATTTCCACTGGCTCCATTGACCTATTGCAGTAACAGTTTCGGTGGCAAGTAAATGTGCAAAAACGAAGCTCGGCAAGTATAACACAATCTCAAGATGATCGTTTGAACTCTTTAAAAAAATGTAATAATGAACAAACCAACCTAATAGACTTTCAATGGCAAATTCGTGATAAATTTTCATATTCAAATGTGATGATGAATCCCCATTATCGATCTTCCATGGATTCCAGTTCATTACTTGTAAACCAAACCTACAGGCAACGATCACAACAGCAATGCTTGAAGTTAACCATATGAGATCAGTCGTATCATTACCTGTGATATAAATCGGCCATTTTTCCTTATTGATATGTACCTTATCATTCTCATCGTTATCATTTTGTAATTTAACCATATAATCATATTTAAATTCCCTTTGTATTAACTCCGCTGCTAATTTAATGTACTGATAACACCTTGAATAATTGCCATATCCTGGTAAACCAGCAAGTGTAATAGGATTCTTAATTTCGTCATTATCCACAAATTCGATTTGAAACTTGGCTCTTTGGGGATCAGGTGATTGAATGCAAAACACTTCCTGTTCAAATTCGCCCCAATCAGGTAATCTAGTATCATGACTAATCAATGTACACATTTGGCCCACATTATCCAACTCCATAATATTCCAACATGGTATTAATGAACCTTCGACCAGATCAATTTTCCAGAATTCGTCACTATCACCATGATAATCCCAATCTCCTGTACAGGAGACCTCTGAATTATATTCTTGTTCACTTACAGGTGGTTTAGCTGAAGATGCTCTTAATAATTTCCCAGTAGTGCGATGTCTCAATTTAATTCTTTGAGAGTCAATTAGGGGACCCTTGTTATAATCATCTACATATTCAAGTATCCATTGATTGTCAACATTAGACTCCATATCAGTTAATGAAACTATTTGTTCAGCAGATCCTTCTGGATATGATTCATTTGCTGGAGAAGTTAAATATCCTCCTAGCGAGTTCAAATGACGTATTGTGATGATGGATCCATTGGTTATTTCCATGGGTTGCAAGATTGGTGATTTGGATCTTAAAAATATCTTGTAATACGACGACATGTATTGTGAATATTCGGGAGAATCGATACGAGAATGATTGATTTGTAAATATAAAGTTGTGGCGAATATTGTCATTGGTATAACCAGAAGGCAAAATATTTGAAAGGTTGTGTGTTTAACGATATGACTTGTTGATAATCTAACGTCACCAATCATTTGCCAGAAATAAATAGATGAGATTAGTATTGCCCAACCCCAGGTGGCGAACCCAATGTATTTAGTTGCCATGCTGCATCCAATCGACATTGCAAAAATCAATGAATGGATAGTCCATTTAATGGAGAAATGAGAGAAACATTTCAAACTTGCCCATGAGTAAATAGAGATCGATAACCAAAACCACTGCAATGTATCCAATGAGATTCTTGTACTTTCTTTACGGAATAATGGTATGGAAAGGATACATACTGTTGATACCAGTGCTATAAGGTAAGGAACATTTACTCTTCGAAATGCCAGGTATAAAAACAATAAAGAGAAGGAACTGGCACTCAAAGACATTAATCTCATAGCAGAGTATGAACCAACTGGTAGAAGTGAATACAATTGGATTCCCAATGGTGGGAATGAGTTTAGAATAAACTTATCTTTCTGATAGTATTCCACCGAGGCAAATATATCTTGTTCTTTTGGAAAGAGAGGCACTTCCTTCTCTATATTTCGAATCCCTATGTATAATGTCACCAGTGCAACTGTTATTGATAATATACCGTCGATGACTGAAAGTTGCCCTACCTTTTCCTTGCGAATCAAGTCAATGGGATAAAAGCTTCGATAAGGGCCTTTCATGGTAGTAGACGCATTTTCGTCCTTCTTCGTAGCGGTACTAATATCAGTCATTATTATCGGAGAAGGAACCTTCAATTTGTATTTATATGGTTTCACTTCAGTTTGCAAATAAGGTTGGCTGAAAATATCAGCGGATCTTCTTAATTTTTTTGGCTGTCTTGGCGATCTAACATTGATATTCTTGAAAGCATAGGACAAAAAATATTCACATCTATTAGAGAGAAGTTTTACCATGCCTATTGGAGTACATTTATTCGAAGCATGGTATTAGTTTGTCATTTTTCTCTCCCAATGCCACCTTCGTCACCCCAGATGACTTCAACATAAAAATCCAAGGTTGTTTTAATAGTGTAGTGGCCATCACGTTGCCTTCACACGGCAAAGGTCCCGAGTTCGAACCTCGGTTAAAACATTTCTTAAATTTTTATTTTTTTCGCTCCTCTCCCCTCAAACGGTGTTACGTAAGCGTCGACTGAGACATTCAGATCTCACCAGGACTATATGAATGGCACAAGAGGAAATACGTCAAAGTTATACATCCCTCTCGGAGCCACCAACAAGGTTAAAGCTAAGTCTTTGCACTAACCAGTACTCTCCTTTGCATAACATCACCACAGCAGCCATGGCTAACAAGTCGAGACCCAAGAAAGTCAAGGCTCCCTACCGCAAGTATGTGGGCGGTCAGGGCTACATTACCAATAACAATACAACCACAGTAACCACGATAAATACAGATCCAACTGCAAGCACGAATACAGATATAATATATTCTGGATCTATGGAAGAACCAGAACAGGCAGATGAGCAGTTTCTGAAGAATTTTGCACACTCTACTTTGAAGGATTCTAATGATATTATCGAGACTCCTCAAGGTCTTTATTATTACGACGAACTGAATGAATCTATCGTACATATTGAGAAAAGTTCATTATCCAATGCCAAATTCAACAAACTGAAGAGATTCATAGTTAATAGGAATAAGGATAAGAATAATCAAGAGATGCCAAGAACTGCAGATTCAACGTCCTCATCAGAACAACTCCCGATCCAGGAACAACAAATGACATTACCATGGGAAATTCAAAAAATGATCTTACAATACAGTGAAGTCATCGAACCATCTTTTCTCGTCGTTTGTAAGACGTGGTACCATCTATGTATCCCATTATTGTATTATAGTCCCTCGTTAACAAGCAAGAATTTTAATAAATTTGTCGATGCCATAATTTCAAACAAGAAGAAAAAATTAGGAGAGTTCGTACAAGAATTAGATTTATCAACAATTTTGCAAAGTGGGAAAAACTCCTTTGTATCTAAACTTTTACGACGATGCTCTCCGGGTTTAACCAAATTTACTGCCCCACAGACAAGTTTCGGATTTGCACCATTAATTTCATTAAAGGCTTGTCATCAATTAAAGTACTTAGATTTGGGATTAGTATCTGAAACAGTTAAGTTGCAGGAGCTATTAGCAGCCATACAAAATTTTAAGCATTTAACTCATCTTTCATTCCCCAGAAGTTCCATAGATTGTGAAGGCTATAGAGAATTTGTCTGGCCAACAAATTTGAAATATTTAAAATTAAGTGGTGGTATTACCAATGAATTTGTTTGTGAGACAGAATGGCCCAAGACAATAAAAACTTTGGAATTTTCATATTGTCCTCAAGTGGATGAACATGCCATTTATATAGTACTCTCCAAGATTGGGGATAATTTGACCCATTTATATTTCCATTACCCGATGCCTGCATTAAACGAACATTCATTAGATCATGTGTTCAGGTACTGTTCCAATTTAATCACCATTCAATTAATGGTTGATTATTGTTCCAAATGGTGTTTCTCAGAGTACATGCTAACTCCACTTTTGATTCCAAGGCCATTAACCACTATTTATTTACAATCAAGTGGGTCCCTGGGAATTGGGGCAAAAATACATCCTGATGATTTTACCATTGCATTATGGGAAAAAAGACTACCATGTTTGAAAAGTATCAGTGTTTCCTCTAAGCTAGGATGGAATGCAACAAGTGATGGGGTGGAAGATCTGGTATCAGCATTAGAGGAGCAGGACGCAAGTTTATACGTCAGTTATTAAAAATAAAAACAAAAAACAATCAGCATTGCATCGTTTTCATGTCAATTTTGAGTTCAGTTCACGGTTTCTGTTTAGTTCAAAGTCATGAAGCTATTTTCTATATATAGTCTACATAAATACATATATGTATGTATTGTGTTCTACTGTGAATAATCATTTCAATCATTGCATTTTTAAAAACATTATCATTCTTTTTCGCAGGCATAGTCTTGGGGTTTCATGGTTGACATGCTACTAACAACTATTTTACATGTGAAAAAGTAACGAATTTTCTGCTATTTATTTTACACTGCATTCGATGATAAAAGAGGAGATACATAAGATTTGAAGGCATTCGTTCAATTTGGTGTTAAATTTCTGCGTCGATTAAGTATAATAATCATTTGAATTGTAATGTTGAGAACGGAAACGTTTCCCTCTCCTGTTGTTCCCTTTTGATCTTTTGAAATTACCAACTTGGCCCATTCTATGCCCGACGGTGTAGTCTGGAACATCATCGATATATGGTCGTATCAGCTCTACAACTTTTTCTAAATTGAATTCCTTCATGTTTTCTTTCCATTCGCGATAGGCTGCCGAAAAGCTGCCATCAAGTGACCTCAAAGCTTTTATCATAACAGTATGACAAAAGTCTTGTTCATTAATTAGTTCAAGGTCCCCTAATTTTCGAAGGGCATTACCCATCTTGTAAGTTTGAATAATTAGGTCTATATCTGAAGTAGGTGAAATAGTCAGTTCTTCAACTAGGTCTCTGGCCAACTCGTATTTCTGTCCTGGAAGGTAACGATATATGATCTTGTCAAACAACTTAGAACAATCAGAAGGTATTTCGCCGTAATATTTTGGAAACAGGGAAAGTAATATATTGTAACAAATAAATTTAGATTCAATAACTTCTAAAGGGTTACGTTCCTTAGAATCAAATTTCTCATCGAATAGAAAAGTCGCCATGTTCAACAAACGCATTTTGCTTTCAAATGAAAGGTACCATTTAAGAAAGTCAATATTGCATGTGGAAGAATAATGTTGCCATTCTTTGAATTTGAAGGTTTCAATTTGATCCATAAATTTTTCTAGCCTTGGTTCTTCCAAGCGTTCGTTCAAGTAGCTTGCAGTGTCGAACTTGGTCCAATCAATATCATATTGATGGAAATTAGCAGCGGTTATATATCCAAAAACCAGTGGCGAGAGTAGAATCGATGAGGAATCCTTTATGGGTGGCGTCCTTGCAATTTCACCATCAGCAGCAGTGTTTGAATTGTCATTGACATTCTGGTTTTTTTTGAGGGTAGTAACCTCTCTGGTTAAATTAGTTAATTTCTGAAGTCGAGTAGGTACATCCGTCATAGGTATGCTAGCTCAATCGGACCGCTGAGAGGTCTTGTTTCTTTAAAGTTGAATCGTTTTGAGCAGCAGAAGTATTGTTGCCTCTGTTAAGTGGTATTGGTATGAGTGAACAGCCCCCAGAGAATCAATATTCACAATCTTTCTAACTCAACTCTTAGGTTACTTGCATATATAAGGATTCGCACATCAGTTGTTCGCCCTTTCCGTAAAATTATTCATTAAATACACTACAAAGGAAATCACTTACTATTCTCGAGGAAAGAGCATCTTAACAACACTATATATCAGTCCTGTTTTGAAATGACATTGAAAATGGCCTCACCCATCTACTTCAGCAAATTCTTGGTCACAGAACAAGTCTTCTACGTATGTTTCTCATCTGCAAATCTAACTCATCTTCAACAGCAAAACTAACTCTTCCATACGCTACAGAAAACCAAACATTCCTACGCATTAGTAAACTTGAAGCCAATAATAAACGGTCATGTCCTCGTTGTCCCCTTGCGAACGAATATAATTACACTAAACGACCTGACCAAGGAGGAATCACAGGACTATTTTCAAACGGTCCAACTGATTCAAAGGTTCATTAAATGGAAATACAATGCAGATTCCATGAATATCTCCATCCAGGACGGTCCTGAAGCAGGGCAATCAGTGCCCCATTTACATACACATGTGATCCCTAGGTACAAATTAAACAATGTTGGTGATTTGATTTATCAGAAGATCGATACCTGGGATGGTAGGAGGGATGCCTATTTGTCTAGTAATGGGAGAGATGGGAGGAAGTCCAGAAGTGATGATTTGAAACCTGATTCCGAAAGGGAAGATAGAACGAATGAAGTGATGTATCAAGAAGCAAGGGATTTGAACAAGTCATTATTGGAGGAATACATGAAAGTTTTCCCTCAGGAAAAGCAATGGTTATGTTAACAGTAATCTCATTATAAGTAGTTATATAAGGAATTTATACATATTATCTTTCAGAAGTTTATTTTTATCTAATCCTGCAAGTATGTGTCTTGGATATAATAAATAAGGGTTCAACGAATTCCTTCGCACGGAGTTGATCTTTAATGAGCATGATAGAACATATAGTAAAAGGATGCAAGGTATAGTATTAGGGGTAGCATATGTGCTCTTTCAAGCAGCTAAAGCGTTATCCAGAACATCTAACACACCTGTCATTACACATCGTGTGTATTTTGATATAGCATATGCAGGAAAAGAACTGGGTCGAGTAGAAATGGGCTTATATGGTGTGGATGTACCAACTACAGTGGAAAACTTTTATGAATTGACCATCTCTGAAGACCCAACGATGGGGTATCTAGAAAGCATATTTTACCATGTGAACCCAGGTTCAGACATTTATGGTGGCGATTTTATTAAGGGGGATGGTACCGGTGGTAAGTCCATATTTGGAGAATCATTTCCCAGAGAGAACTTTCAACTAAAACATGATAGAGGGGGGTTGCTATCCATGATTAAGCGTGGTGATGGAACCAACGATTCCCAGTTTTGTATTTCCATAAAGAAGAATAAAAAGCTGGATGGGAAAAACGTTGTATTTGGAGAAGTGCTTAATGGAATGAACGTGGTCGAATACATCTCAAAAGTCCCCATTGATAGAAGGGGGAAACCTTTGAATGAGGTCAAGATTGTTTCCTGTGGTGAATTGGAGACAGTTCCTATCAAGCAGGAAGAAGCACTACGAATGCATGAAAAACTGGAAGAAGAGGTTAAAGACCGTGAAGAGTCCTTTAATCATGATGAGTTATGAATGAACAAACTCAGTTGACGATAAATATATATATTTGTTATATTCGCAGTATTATCTGACACATGGATGTTACCCAGAACAAGATATAATATATCACCCAATACGAACCTGTTACCCAGTCGAATCAAACACCAAATTAAAAGTTTGAGAGAGGAAATTTTATAGCTGATTCCAGTTCCAATAGAAACTACTCATCAACAAGGTTTGCATTGCTGGTACCTCAATCGTGAAACAAATACAGAGCTAATCACAGAGTCTCTTTTACTTAACTTATCTTCCATCAGTGCCGTGCCGCCCATCTATTCCGTGTCCGTCTATTAATTTCAAATAATTAAAGACAGATAAACAAATAAATAAAAAGACTGAGTAGAACAGAATAAAAGAAAACCCGACTCTACACATCTTCAATTGAATAAATCCTAACAAATATCCACTTCTAAAATTAATAAACAATGGATATTCGCGGTAGGAAAATGAGAAAACCTCCTGCTTGTGTTCAATGTCGTAAAAGAAAGATCGGTTGTGACCGTGTCAAGCCCATCTGTGGTAATTGTAGGAAGACCAACAAGGGAGACTGTTTTTTTCCTGATATTCCTGGAAGATACGTCCCAGCACATTCCAAGGGGCCTTCCAAATTGTTGAGTACCCCTACTCCTTCTCAATATTCAAGAGATAATAGTTCCGCCATATTACACCATAATCCAGAATTAGCCTCATTGGAACAAATTAGAGAATATAATACGAGATTACAATTGTTAAATAACGAGGAAATGAGGAATTCCCCAACTCCGCAAGAATTGGCTCAATTTATTCCAAGATCTGTGCCGGGATTGGAGGGCAAGGCAGTTAGTTCTGTCAATGATAATGCTTTAGATTTAAATTGGATTCAAGGACCTGCTATCTTTGATCAAATGACTACTCCTTATACTCAAGAAGAAGTTGTTATGAAGGAAATTGATTTCTTAAAATCAAGATTATTGGAATTGGAAGAGATCACAGGAAAGAAAATTCCAGAATTAAATCTATCATGGAAGGATATTAGTAAATATCACGGTTTCAACGATGAAGATGACACTAATGAAGAATTGAATAATCAAAAAAAGAGAAAATTTGATGAACAACAAGAAGAAGATGAAAATGATGATTTAGAATTGAATACTTTATACGAAAAGATTGATGAATTTAGAGATTTGGATCCAGAATTTTTGGATTTTAATCAAGTTTTTTCAATCTTTGAAAAGGACCCTAATAATAATTGTTCTTTCCCAGATAAACCCAATGCCATCTTCACTTCAAATTTCTTGGTTAACCGTGATTTTTTCTTACAACAGTTTTATGATGTGTTCAATAGCATCGTATCAAATAAATTTAAGGAAAGGAAGGAAGAATGGGAACAAAAATTACATACTCTTTCTTCAATTAGTCTCAAGACTGAAGACCAATTAAAATTCCCAACACGTGATTGGACAATCCAACTAATTAACAGGTATACAAGTACCGTGATAGAATCCATATCGTTAATTCCAATCCTCAACCAAAATGCATTATTGTCGTATGTGGAGGAAGCATTTGCTAATGGATCCGTTTTCGTTACTGATAAGTTAGAATTAGACGTATTATTAAAATTGGGTGAATTGACCATTCTTCTCTTACTGACTTATGAGTCTCTAGTGGACACAGTATTAATCTCCTTCCAAGACTCACAAGTGCAAGAATTCAAACAATTGAAGTCTTTCGTCCCCACATTAATATCCAATTTACAGGCCATTAAAATTGAGATACAAAAACGTAGTATTTCCTCAAAATCAGTAGAAGTTCTAAATTTCTATGCTCTGGCTAAATTCTATCAATCAGTCACATCATATGATTTAGCTAATATTAATAACATGGTTGATTTTGATGAAGATGTCCATTTAGCATTCCAACTTTCTTTAAATCATGAAAATAAAGATGAACATTCTATCATGATTTGGAATTTTATCTATAAAGCTTATTGTTGGAGACATTTATTTAAGGGAGAAGTTCCATTTTTAACACAAGGTAGAAAATTAAACTCAGCGCCAATAATTGATCCTCTATTGACTATCGATTTCCCCTTTTTAAATTTAGATTCTGATTTGGTTCGTTATCTTCAAACTAAAGACCGTCTAATTTCATTGCAAAAGGTGGTAGATTTTAATGAACTATACAAGGTCAAGTATACAGAATTACAAAGAAAAGCCACATCCTTACCTTCCATGATCGATAATACGGTTAACTGTTTAATATACCGTAATACTACTGTATTCCTAATGTATTACTTGCTTCTACAATATGAAAAATTAAATCAAGATGAGAAATTTATTGAAATCTATAAAGAGTTCCTACAATTGATTCAAGAAACCCTCTTTTACATATTTTCCAATTTGGCTAACTTGAGATTTGCTGGACACGAATTCATGTTTACCAATAAGGCATTTGTCACATTAGAACATGTCGCAGAACTACTACTCGGATTACATCAACGATCATTTTTCGCTTTTAGTGCCGTTGACGTAACCATAAATGATTCTATTAAACTGGAGACGAAGCACCATTCAGAGGCTATTGGGGTCATTTTGAAGAAGACATTGATGCTATTACAAGATTATTCTAAAAATTGTAAAGCAACAAACCCATCAGTAAGAAAGGTTATTTCTAAATTAACTACAATCTTGGAATATGTGGCATTATGTGAATCAGGGGCCAATAATGAAATTGTAAATAAAATAAAATCCAACCTCCTTGGTAAAACAAATGCTTTTGAAAAGATGGATCCATCAACACTATCTAAGAATATTGTCAAGTTGAATGCCATTTCTGAGTCTCTAATCAAATCAGATTTCTACTCTACGAGGAAACATTTCCAGGCAAAGAATCCTGGGACTTTTGGATTGACAAATGAATCATTTAATAGCATATATGGATCATTTTATGGATAGATGTTAAATATTAGACAATACTGAAACACCTCTGATTGTTATAAATAATTTGTAATTGTAATTTTTATATTATTGAAATTATCTTTTAGCCTTTATAGTGAGGTTTCCTCTATAAATCCTATATATAAGAACCAATCGTATATCCAACAAATGCACCTAAATATGAACCTACAATAGCAGGAACAGGCCATGCTTGCCAAGGTCTATCCCAATCTAATGGGATCACAACACAACTCAACCAAGCGCCAACAACGATAGTGATAAAATACTTTTTCCATAGTCCTACTTTAAAATCACAGTTGAAAACTGAATACATGGCTGGATAGGCTAGGAAACAACAATGAAGAGCAAGAAGCAATGATTCCTTTAGTTTTTCCAGAAATGGTGCACCAAAAAGAATAATCAATACCAACGCAGGAATACTTAACAGTATCGTACACCCCATTGAGATGAAGACAAGAGGAACATTCAGTTTGATGATCTTGTTCCCGTAAACAGTGTACTGATTGAATTGGAAAATTAAATATAATAATTGGGTTGGGATTAAAGCATATAGCAACTTATCTGTGGGATAATCGAGTGCAACATAAAGATACCAGTATAATAAAACCAATAAATGCCATGGAATAATCATGATATTCTTCCTTACGTATACTGGTGGATGTTCGTGACCAACATTTTTCTTTCTATGAGTTTGGCGCACCATTGTGTTGTCATCAGAAAAAGTGACCTTCTTCTTGACTTGATTTCTCTTCTTGGTAGCCATTTTGTGATTCTAGATACAGTTGTGCTCGTTTGGTGTTAACTAATTCACAACTCAATTTCCTATGTACTTAGAATGATGAACTGAAATATCTTTTGGCGCCTTGTTGATATTTTCATCAATAATTTTCTAAAAAAATGCATATTCCTAAACAACCATCAAGGTTGGCATTAAAGATAAACAGCAACTTATTTCAATTATTGAACTCTTAAGCGTTTGTTGACGACTTAGCAGAGTGTGGTAAAGAATATCATTAATTCATGCATTATTTATAAAACTTTTTATATATGTACGATATATATAACTAATTAGTCCATCTATTTGCTCCCACACAACGACCTTAAGGAGTATTCCACGTTAATTATATCTCTCCATATGTCAAAATGAGCTCTTCTGCCAGCTTTTTGGGCAAAATGTGTCCTCCTTTCAATTGAGAGTTCACTGAACCTTCTTATGATGTTGAAGTCTATCATTGGTCTCATGACGTGAGTCAGCTGATAAAAGTCATTATCCAGCCTTTCCATTCTTGGGTTTAAACCTCCTAATTGAACCTCCTTATCGATAATCTGTTGTTGAACCACATATAAACGTCTGTAAGTATCTTCTTTCAATGGAATAATCTTGAAGATCCCGCCATCAACTTGACCACCAATAGCTTGAAATTTCGGTGGGGCTTTATCTGATGTTTCAAATTCATCATTTCTAGGTAACATTAGCATACATGTATTGCTTGAATACAGATTAAAACTGGAACAATGAACTAATTTCTGACCTGAAAGGGTATTCGGTTCATCTGGCGCATATTTCAAGACATGTAAGATGTCCTCACGATCTGTAATGGCAAAATTTATTTCGCCAGCATTTATTAGAAATTCGACAGAAACAGTTTCGAATGAGGACACACTCCTACCTAATGGAATCATTCGGTAGGGTTCAGCATCAAACCCAAGGAATTGAAACCCTTGCATAGAATCACCAAGTATCAGGAAATTTCCAAAACTTTTGGCATCTGAAACAAAAATTGGTGTGTCGTAAAATGCCACAGGTACGACGGAGTTATCCTCCTGAACATCTCTCACCATTATTTTCTGACTTTGGTTGATCAAAAATCTGCCACTTATATCGCAAACTGAATTTACACTTCCACGAATGTCTTCCTTGAAGATTTCTTTCAATTTAAAATTAGTATCTGGTTTACCTGGTTCGGGGATTACTTCAGTTAAATCATATATATGGAAGGCCCCAGTAGATGGTAGATCTTCGGTACCGATGAATGTTATTCCAGCAACAATGTATTCTCTTTTCTTACGTGATTTTGAATCAAGTTGTATAAGCATAGACCTCATATCACTTATTATAGAATTTACCTCAAAATCAACTCTATCTATTACATTCCATGTTCGTGGGTTGATTAGAAGGATACCGCTCTGGAAACTTTTTGCGTGCGGAACTTGGTCATTGCTACCAACAATTATTTCTCCATCTTCACCTAATGCTTCATATTCACGTTCCTTTGCATAAGACACTAAAAATAATTGCGACTTTTCGTGATAGGTAATTTTCGTTAGTGTCATGAAATCCTCCAAGGAGTCACTAATCTTAATTTTCTTCAAAGGTAAGCTGTTACCGTAATAGCTGTCTTTATTATCAAGACTGTAAACTCTTGCATTCTTTATATCATCGACGGCCATTACCGAGTTCTTGCCCCATTGTGCTAGTGACACAATGGAAAGATTGGCAAATCTGAAAATTTTTGGCGAAGAATCATCTTCTCTCATTATAATATATGGTACACTACCTGTTAAAAATATGACAGAATATCCACTGTAATCTGGAATGTAGTGCATAATTCTTTCAATTGAGCTAACACCTTTTGCATAAGCGTTATCAGGTGCACCAGTAATGCACATCCCAGTGGACCCAGTATTTTTGAAGAAACAACTGTGTCTAGTCCTGGACTTTTTGTATTGGTAAATTTCACCACCAAATGTCAGAATTGTTAAATATTCTTCTTTATTATTATGGCCTAGCTTATTAATCATCACTTGTTTTATTGAGGGATCTGGAACAACCTCTTCAGGTAATTGGTACGTACTTATGAATAAGCCTTCTTTTAATTGATCTACGCCACAAAGCTGGAAAATACGATCGTTATGTTCCCTTAAAAAGAATATTATTTGATTGTCGGCAGTAACAAAAGTGAATAGCAGTTGCTCTTCTTCTGAATCTTCATGACCATGCAAATATTCGTTGCACATGTTACTCTTCAAAATTACACCAGATGTCACCACCATTTCTTTTAATATCTCTGGCAAATCTACCCTAAATAATTTTCTCTTTTGAAGGGCATCTAACTCATAAATTTTAATATCACCTCGTAGTACGGTAATCAGAATATATGGATCCATTACTGAAACATGTACAACTTCAAAATCGAACTTTATAGCGGTCAGCCTTCTGAAATCGGTGTCGAAGAGGTACAAATGATTTGTAGTAACCTGAACTATTCTTGTGCCTTCACCGAACATCGATATATGAATGGTAGTTGCATCTCTTCTCAATCGTCCTTCTTTATGCAATGCAAATTTATTATCAATTTCATAAATGTCACTTTTGGATTTTGTAGAGTCTGTGGTTACTAAATATTTATCCTTATTTTTCATCTTTAATTTCCAAATTTGAGTCACACTAATAAATTTCAAAGCTAACTCAACCAATGGTTGTACACTTGGTTGAATCGCCGTTAAGTGTGAGCCTGTTCCTGAGCCGGAAGTGGCTACCATTGAATATTCATTGGAGTTTGGGTTTTGTAATCCTTTCACATTTGGGTCTACGGAAGTTACTTTACCTGCAACTAAAGATGTAATCGGACCAATATTTCTGAGAGATGTCAATTGTTCAATGTCGAATGGTTGAACAGTTTGGATTAACTGTTTATTATCCGGAAGTTCCTCATCAATTTTTTCTTTGGACTCGTCATCGGAGTATAAGTTATCTTCGTCGTCATCGTCGTCATCATATCCAGTAAAAATTTGTTTCGATTCTTTATGTTCCTCTCTAGTTTCTATTGCAGATTTCAAATTGTTTAGTCTAACAACCAAAGAATCACCAGATAGGTATCCAATAAATAAATCCATTGAACTATTCGAACTATTTGGATCGACCCGAGCGACACATGTTGGATTAGATGTATCCTTCAATGCATCATTAACAATTGGTAGTTTAATTAGATCGAATTTGGTCAAAAGTCTACCTTCTGCTTCTAAACGAACATAGTACAAATTGGCAGAAGCATCAATAATAAGAAGGGTCTCATCATCAATATTTTTCTTGTCTGTAGACGCGGACCAGAAATAGGTTACTTTCTCATTGAAGAATACTTCCAACTCTGTTTCATCAATTATTCTAGCTCTTTGCAACGACTTATCAGCAAAGGAGTTTAAATGAATTATAGATTGCAAGACACCTGTATTATCTATATATGCCATTTCGTTATTCCCCATGACTACACACCCTCTAGAGATTGGAAGTAACTGGAACCAATCCCAACTTAAATCATGTAATGTTGCTATTATAACAACATCAAATGCTGTTTCTAGTTCGTTTGTCCTCAAATTTAAAGTGAAAATCATAAAACTTGTTGGTTGCGGATTCAATTCGGTATTTCCTACCCATGTTAACTTGGGTTGATAGAGAACAGCCAAAGTTGGTTTAGTGAAATCATTTAAGAATTGAATATCTAACACGTTTTGTAATTCTTGATGTAATTCTTTGACATGAAATATTTTGGATTGACCAACATGTTTCTCATTCTTCTTAGATCGCTTGGTTGTTACTTCGCCTCGGGTAACATCATAATCGTCTTCTTCATCATCTTCATCTTCATCTTCATGATTACCCGAGAATAACGGTAACAAGGCGATACTATCATTATTAAAGAGTAGTAGTGCTCTGTTCATCGGGTCTACCCTTAATTTTGAAGTCTTTGCCAATGTAACCAATGAAATATCGCTCAATTTATCTTCATAGTAATGCAAACTCAATGTCTCTAAGGAATTCGTTACAGCATCGAATCGTACTATTGATATCTTGGCCACTCCGCTAGCTATTACTAAACAACTCAAGGGAGATTTTTCCTGTGGTATTAAAGCGATATCTGTAATTTTGGCATTCAAATTAAACTCTTCTACCAGATTCAACTTCCCATCATCCGTAGTATTGTACACAGATATGATGTTCGTTCTTACGATAATCAATTCTCGTTGTGAAGTAGAAGTAAAATGACCCGTTATTGAATGTGATACCACCGTGGCGGTCAGCACGTCCTCATAAATATTCATTGTTTGAACCACCTGCAGGGAATCTTACGGGATACAGTATTCAGATGTAATGGATGAATCGATACTTAGTCTATTTTGGACGAGACCATTTATTCGTGGTCAAAGTTCCTCTCGATCAATATTTCAATCATCTTTATTTTGAAAAATTCAGCTCGCTTTTCACGGCATCATCGAAACACTCGAAAATACTAGTATAATGGCATGTAATATACAACTAATTTATATTTTATGGGACTCCACTTCTCAAGAGTGACTTATTGTCAAAAGCTTAACCCAGAACTCCTGTAACCTTGTTCCCCATGGACAGCTGGTTGTGACAATAGTTTTGGTGGCCCAATAACACAATAGACACCCAGACCCCCGCATTTTGTGTCTAAAAATTTATTTCATAACCTTAAGTGAAATTACGTATTTGTATATTCGAATATATATAAGTCTGGGGTTTAGTTCTTACCTTTCTCGTTTGCTCTCTTCGAGAATTACACTTGTTTAACGCACAGCAACCAGGAAACATAAGCACAAATGACCATGTCGAAGTGCTACACGTTAGTTATCAAACTGGGATCCTCATCCTTGGTAGACGAGAAAACTAAAGAGCCAAAATTGGCTATTATGTCCCTAATAGTGGAAACTGTGGTTAAATTAAGAAGGTTAGGCCATAAGGTTATTATTGTTTCCAGTGGAGGTATTGCTGTGGGCTTAAGGACTCTGAATTTGGATAAGAGACCAAAACATTTGGCTGAAGTGCAGGCTATTGCCGCCGTGGGTCAAGGACGATTGATTGGAAGATGGGACTTACTGTTTTCCCAATTTGGTCAAAGAATAGCACAGATTTTAATTACAAGGAACGATATTGTGGATTGGACTCAATATAAGAACGCTCAAAATACTATTAATGAGTTGTTGAAGATGGGTGTCGTTCCTATTGTTAATGAAAATGATACATTATCTATCAGCGAAATTAAGTTTGGTGATAATGATACTTTGTCTGCCATCACTTCTGCATTGGTAGGTGCGGATTATTTGTTCCTTCTTACCGATGTAGACTGTCTTTACACGGATAATCCTAGAACAAATCCAGAGGCCAAGCCAATCCTCGTGGTTCCAGATTTAGCTAAGGGTTTGCCAGGTGTCAATACATCTAGTGGTTCCGGGTCTGATGTCGGTACAGGTGGTATGGAAACAAAATTAATTGCTGCTGATTTGGCTACTAATGCTGGTGTGCATACTATCATTATGAAAAGTGATATTCCAGGAAATATTTTAAAAATAGTGGAGTATATGCAAGCTCAAGACCTGGATACAAATAAGAAACAGAAATATCAAGGCGATTTAAGCAGTTTACAGGATAAAGAGTTAGCCACCCTACAAAGCTTACACGTTCCATTGCATACAACCTTCATTGCTAATGATAATTTGCATCATTTAAAAAATAGAGAATTTTGGATCTTACATGGGTTGGTTACACGAGGGTCGGTTATTATTGATCAAGGGGCCTATAATGCATTGACACGTAAGAATAAAGCTGGTTTATTACCAGTAGGTATCATTGACATTGAGGGTACCTTCCATGAATTGGAATGTGTAGACCTTAAATTAGGGAAAAGGTTACCAAACGGTGAACTAGATCCAAACACTCCCCTTCAAACTGTTGGGAGAGCAAGATGTAACTATACTAGTCTGGAATTAAGTAGGATCAAGGGTTTGCAAAGTGAACAAATTGAAGAAGAATTAGGTTATGCGGACAGTGAGTATGCTGCCCACAGAGAAAATTTAGCCTTTCCTCCTCATTAATCCGCATGATCATCTTAATCTTCGTTTTTTGAACAAAATATTATTTTATGAAATTTCTATAGAATCATTAGCTATCATTAATTGTCCTTCTTTCTCCTTTTGTTTACTAAATGATTAAGGAAATAATTTCTTTATTATGGACCTTTTCCAAAATTTTAACGATAATATGTAAAATCAATATACATTTAATGCTTTATATCAAAAATTTGGTATATATCTCGTTTTTCAATAGTGGTACTTTTCACAGCCTATTTAGTCTATAAACGATGGTGGGGTTAATGATATTTTATGTAATTACATCGACATCTAACCGAAAATTTGAATGTCGTCATTCTTAATTGCTTCCAATTCTTCCTTATCATCACCAGAATTGTTATCGTCCTCGTTCTCATCTTCATTGAAATTAATTCTTTGGCCTAATAAACCAGCAAAAAATTCATCAATCTGTTCATCATTCCATTTATATCCTGAATTGATTGGAGCTTCAAAATTAGCAATAGGGTCTTGAACTGAATAATTTAGTTTTCTACCCTTCGATGCTTTTGTGTCGATATTCTTTTTTAGTTTATTGTTGGATCTTGATGAGATTGTCACTGTTGGATTCTCTGTCGAACCATATTGTACATTAGATGTCTTCTTATCAACTACATCACTCAGTAGCACACGATAAAAATCTTCATCATCGAATATGTATGGATTTTCAGTTGTGTCAATAGCGTTGTTGTCCTTTCTTCTTGGATCATAATTTTTTGGGATGTCTTGGTTAATATCTTCTTCTTCTTCCCCATCAATAGCTTTATCAGCATCTGCTTGGAAATAAGAAAGTCTTTTCTCCTTAAGATCATCTTGAAATCCTAATGGGAGTAAATTTCTCCTATTCAAATATGTACGTTTCCTCAATCTTGTTAAATCTGCCAATTGATTTTCCACTTGTTTGTCCGTAGGTTGATTAATAGCTTTAAATTTGGTAGATGATAATGCTGAATTTCCCGATGTTGCTGTTACTTTACTTGACCATTTATGAAGAACTGCTCTTCTGTATTTTGTTAGGTGTTCGTCTAAATTGTCGGTATCCTTATTAAGATCATCAAAGGATCTTTTCTTATCATGTAAAGATGTCTCATCGTTGCTATCAATGTCTTGATTTATATTATCTCCGCGTTGGAAGTCTTTTCTAAAATTAATTAGTTGCCCAAGAACTCTATTGACCAATTCGGAACTTTTATTCAACAACTTGGTAGTTTCTTTTGATTCTACTGTATAAGTATTCCAGGATTCCTTCGTTATTGGTAATTTATTAGCGTTTGTTACAGCCTTTTGCAGCTTAATTCTCATATCTATAATATTATCAAAAAGTCTATTTTGATTGGCAATCGAGTAACCCTTGGCTGCATCACGCTGGATTGATTGAGATAATTTATTCATGACTTGTTTAGTTTCTTGCTGAACCAATTTAGCTAAACGCTCTCTTTTCAACTCAGTGTCCTCATCTTCTTCCTCCGCCTCTGAATCACCAGATTCTTCTTCACTTTCTGAGATGAGTTCATCTTCGGAGTCTGTCTTAAGAGAAATAGCGTCGTCACTATCTGAGACATCATCTTCATTATTATTTGCTTCATCAGATGAGCCACTATCAGATACATTCTCATTGTCATTGTCAAATAGGTCCTTCCTCGAACCCTTGGAACCTTGATATTTTTCATCCTTTATTTCCAAAGTGTTAGCTCTCAACTTAGATTTCCCAACATCCACGTAATGAGCACTTTTAAGCTCTTCCTCCTTCTCGTCATCAAGATCACTCAAATCATCATTGGAGGAATTTGCATTTTCGTTATGTTCAAAAACGGCACGTTCATCATCTTCGATATCAAAATCTGGTACGGCAACTTTGTTAATCTTCTTTGCAATTTTATCAGCTAGTAGCTTCTTAGTCATAATATAGGATTGGTAGTCTACAGTGCTTTGGTTATATCTTGTTTTATTTCAACTAATGAATTTTTTTAGGTAGAATTGTAGCTCATCGCATCTCAAAAAATTTTCTTTTCAAAATTGAAAAAAAAAATTAAGGCCTACCCGGAGAACCAAATACGTTTTGTAGAGTTTATGACTTATAGATATTTTTATATTACATGAATATTTGGAATGCTACTTTAATTAAAACTATGGTTAAAAGGAAGCCCTTTGGATGCCAGAAATGTATTTATCTCGTATAATTAGGAGTATTACCCCTTCTTGAGCGATATCTTCCGTTACCATTGCCGGCGTTATCTCGTAAACTCGTAGAAGAAGAAGAAGACTCCTTCCCTCCAATTATTGGATACTTATCATTTAAAGATTTGATTAAGTCTTTCAAGAATTTAGAGTTTTGAACAAGTGATTCCAGATCCCCTTTCAATTTCTTCTCACGAGATAGTAATGGTTCTAAATTAGTCATTGTATTAAGAGGTCCATTTTTTCTTTCTTCAGTCTCTTTCTTAATCCTCTTTAAATCTTGAAGGGTTTGGGCCTTCTCTACAGCTATGGTAGATTTCGTCTGATATTCCATTCTCAAATCATCATTTTTTGTAGTTTTTGCTTTGTTATCAACAGTCAACTCATTTAATTTTATATCTTTAAAAGTGTTATCTCTTGTGTATTCGGCGAGTTTAGAGTCGATATTACTCTCGTCTGTCAACGATACTAGGCCCGTTAGCTCTTCCAGTTGGCCCTCCAAAACCGTATTACTCTTATCTAATTTTATCGATTCACCTAGCAATCTTTCCAATCTTTTTTTCAATCCAGTTTCAGATATTTCAGATTCTTGAAATTTCTTGAAAATAATTCCAATGTCATTTTTCAATACATCGATTTCATTTTGTCTCGTGGTTTCCTTTAACCTATTAATTCGTAATATTTTATCATTTTCTTTAATTTCTTTTTTCAATTGATCGAATCGTTGCATGGACCTCCGCATTAATTCTTCCTGATAAGATTTCAAGCTAAGTGGTGAAACACACAACGTCTGTGAATCCTTATCTGATGAATGTTGCAATGGAGAAAATTTAGGAGTAAGGTAATCAACATCGGCATCATGGGGGAATGATTCTAAAGGCGGGATGGAAGTACAATTACAAGTCACGTCGGGTTCACCGAATAAAGCTTCTTTAAAATTAGTCAAATCTAATGATTCAACATCTTCCCTCTTTAATGTTCTAGTCTTTAAAAAATAATCCAAAGATGCCTTCAAGAATTCATAAGTTTCCTTTTCTCCGTCAGAATTACATAAAATAAAGTGATCTGGTGATCCCAATACTAGCATTTTTATTATGGGGATTATTCTTCTATGAGACGACGTTCGCTTACCAGTGTCCTTGATGTATCTTTTTTTATCAATTGCAGTTAATAAGGGATCAAGCATGGGATCAAAACTGATAATAATATCAATATCGAAATCCTTCAATAAATCCTCGTCGTTTTTCAAATGTGTTGTCGTTGCCAACAATAAACAATCCTGTTCTCTACTTTTACATTCTTCAACTTGATCAATATCATGGGGATTCAACTTTCTCTTTTTGGTATAAGAATAACCGTCCTTAGAATATCCTGAGAAGGAAACATTTGTATTTGATTGTGATGACGTGGATGAAATTGGAGTGGAAGAATTTTCTCTCGATTTCTTAACATTACTCTCTGATGAAGACGATGATGATAATGATAATGATTCAGCAACCGGACCTGGGTGACCCTCATCGTACAATGATGTTCCCGATATTCTCTTAATCCTAACTTTCTGACCTAATAGGAAACCTTCTAAGATATCCAATTCCTTAATACTATGTGAAATTAAAAGAACCTTCTTGGACACCTCATCCTTCTCCTTATCCAGCAATTTAAATAATAATTGTTGAAAGACTTTAAATTTACCGCTTGTATTAATTAATCTTTCATTAGGTTCCATTCTCAAGAATTGTCTGGGCATATAATGATCCACCAGTAAGGATGGATGATTAATGACAGATCTGATATTGGTATCAAAGATATAGTTCATCTGTCTATCGGATAAAGTTTGTGGGATTGATGACGACACAGAGGACTTACTGGAGTCTTGCTCTCGAGGAGTAGCCGTCTTGGATTCATTCTGGAAGGAATGAGCATGGATGGAGACCAGTATTTCAATGAGGTCTTTCTGAAACGTGGTGAGCCCCACTGGGATATAGAACGTCTCCTCCTTCTTGGATCTTCTGCTGCTGCTCATGATCTGGGACACAATGGATGCGGTTGATGGAATGGGTATTGTCATCATTAGCTAGGTAATTGCCTGAATTAATTATATAAGCGAACATCTTGTCACATAATTCTGACATGGTGTTACCCTGGGCACGCGATTTTTATAAGTTTGCGAAGGACGTAACGGTTTCTTAATAGGTTGATGAAGTGAGAGAGAGAGAGAGAGGCAGAATACAAGGAGGATACTGAATTAAGGGATACTAAAGGGTAGGATGTCTGTTGGTAGAGTGAATCCTGCGACTTTTAAGTTTCATACTGCTAAATGGTTGGAAAAGACGGGTTATGCCCCTCATGTGTATATGTTTAGGAATTTGGAAAGGGGACAAGTTCTGTACTCTCAATTTCCTCAGATCTCACCTGTTCAGATAGATAAGTTGTTTAAGAAGGTGAATAGTTGGGATTATAAGAAGCCTTCGAAGAGGAGAGATCTTTGGAAGTGTATGTGTGTGGTTAATATGATGGATTATGAGAAAAGTGTGAATTTGTTTCAGAATTTGAATAGATTGAGACATCTTCGTGATTTCACTTTTTTGAAGCAATGTAATGATATGAGGAGGAAGAATGAAGATGGACATGTTTGGTATAGTGGTATGTTTAGACCTACTTTTAGTCAAGAGGCAGTTGCTGATTTAAGGGAATCTTTAATTAAGATGCAAGAGTCTCCCAGATGGGAGGGTGGACAGGGTGGGGGCAAGATTAATGCGACGATTCATTGGGAAGATTCATGGAGGATGGGTGATACAAGTAAATATTGGGACCCCGTGTTACCCAATGTAAAACATGAAATATTAAAGATAACAGGTAACAATGCTCGAGAAGAGAGTACGATATTGAAAGAGTTGAGTCTTCAAACATTAGAAAAGTACCATCGGGATTCTCCCCTAATATAATCTAACTTGTATATATAAAAAAACGAAAATAGTGAATGGTAAATAGACAAATTTGAAATGAATATATATATTCTCATACGAGTAAAGGAGGGGAAAAAAAACTATATACTGATTAATAATGATGATACTTATTCAAATGGACTCCTGCAATACTTTATTCAAGTTTTGAATCTTGGTAGCAATGCTCAAATCCACGGTCTTATCATCAATTTCCACGATCAACCCACCTTTAATTTCCGGTCTAACCAAATTAGTCAATTGTAAAGATTTCCCATTGGAGATGAATTTTGATTGCATGATGGCTTTTTCCAATTTCTTGAAAGATTTATCATCCAATTTTTCCCTCGTTATCACATTACCATGAACGATTCCCTTAAAGGCATCATTCAACTTATTATACTGTTGACAAATCAAATTCAAAGAGCTCAATCTATTATTTTCCGCGACAACGAGCAAGAAATTCTTGATCTGTTTATCGCCAGTCAACCCATTTTCCTTCAACAATGCATCGACGACTAAATTTCTATCATTCTTGGACAATACCGGGTTATTCAACACGCTTTGCAACTTGGGGTCCTTTGCGACCTTGTCGTTGATCAAATTGATCCCCTTGGTGGTGGATTCGATGGAGGATTCCATGTAGGAAGCCTTGAATAGTGCAGTTGCGTATGTTCCCTCCAAGCCGAATAATTGGACTGGTGGTTTGAATTGCTTGGTGGCGGCGGTGGCCACTGTACGTAGCAGTTGTCTTTGGAACAGCATCTGTGGTTGTCTTGAGTGGGTGGGAGAGTTTGCGAATGGGTTAGTTTAAATGCTGGAGAGTTATGTGTCTTTCTCCGTGGCTTCCCTATAACTTCCATGTTCTTTGCGGACGGAACGAGTTGCGCGTTGATTGGTTGAGAAGCTAGTGTGTCGTGTTTGGAAACATCAGACAATGAATGAATCAAGGAAGTAGACAACATAAACAAGACAAGACAAGAGAAGAGAAGAGGGTTATGAAGTGCCGTGCAAGGAGTGTGTGGTGCACCGATAGTCTACATGGAATGTTGTTGGTTTTTAATCTTTTAATCCTCGAGGTGAAAGGAAGGGAATACGTGATAGGGGATGCTTGCACGTTGGTATTGGGGTAGCACAAGCTGTCGAGCCAATTCAGGCTTGCGAACAGACAGCTGAAAACGCTACTAAATCGGTTTTCCCTCCGTGAGGGTGACACGGCTGTCCATTTTGTTGAGTGCCATTACGTTATCGCTGTGATCGACAGATAAGCCACTGCGCTAGCACGGCTATGCTAATGCTTTTGCTATGCTATGCTAATACGCAAAACGCCTCTCGATCGCTATTTCCGGTTTGCTCCGCTGAAGATCCGGTACTCTTACGTAACCGCGGTTCTCCGTGGATATAACAGCGATAGCCGCCCTGCTCGAGAGGATCCATACGGGCTTTTGCCTGGCAGGGTTTTCGAAGGGTCCGTGGACAGATCTTCTGTGAGCACATACAGATGTTCCACCCCGCAACTTATATAAACACAGGATCCGTTTCCTGTCTCGACGTATTGTTCTGCTCTTCCCTTCTCTTCTCGACATGCCCCAACTCTCCACTAGCAATAAAAAATGCGTATTTTCAAGAATAAAATAAATGACCTATTCTGGTTCACATCCCTTCTATTGACACTCTTACCCTTCCTCGACCACAACGTCGCCGTCCAGGCACAAGCCCTATGTGTCCCCGGTTCAAGCACAACGGCAAAGGCAGGTTGGAGTGTCATCTTTTACAACTACAACGATCTCCTATGGGGTGTATTCACCAACTATCAAGACTTCTTATCCGATCCATCCAGGTACGCTTCAGAGTCACAGCAGGGCTCCATCACTGGTGTCAACTCCCTCAACTTCAAAGTCGTCCCCAGTATCCTTTCGTTATACTACGGAAAGATCTACGGCGTCAATATCCTATTGAGCAACTTCGTCGCCGAATACACTGGTTTCTTTGTTCCTCCAACATCGGGACAATACACTTTCACATTCACAGGGGTCGATGATAACGCTGCTTTACTATTCAGTAGTACTAATACTTTTAAATGTTGTGCAAATGGTGCATATGACTCTTCATTCACTTATAATGTCGCATTGTTCGCTTCTTATAATACTCAAGGCACGGGAAGTATAAGTACCACTGTCACTCTACAAAAGGGTTTGGCATACCCCATTAAGATGACTTATGTCAATAGATTCAGTACTGGGATATTTAACGTCGCATTCAAGGACCCCTCGGGCGCCACACATACTGATTGGACAGGATATATTGCCAGTCAAGCAGAAGTCGCCTCTCAATGTCCACCTTTCCCCATGATGACTACCACAACCACTTCTCAATGGACAGGCACCATCACTTCCACAACAACAACTACCACCATCTATACAGGTACTGATGGGAAACCAACGGGTGGACAGATTATCATTATTGAAACTCCACCATTCACTTTACCATCACCTTATCTTACCACAGCAACAACAAGAGGTTCCACTTGGTCCGGAGTAGTCGAGTATTATTCCACACAATCTAATGGGAAACCAGCAACGGGGACAACAACTTTCACCATACCTCCACCAGTAACATTCGCACCCGCTCCAACAACTGTATCACCAACCACACCAATCCCATCCACTGGTTGTACATCACCACCTCAAGTTCCCAATTCAGGTGCCTTTAACATTCGTTTGTTTTATTTCAATAGCAACGCATATCCTCCAAACTCCGATTTCCAATATTTCTTGACATATCAATACTCTAATGCACCAACATATGGCACTACAAGTGGTATCACCAATATTAATTTCAATATACGCCCAATCCCCATCATCGGTGATTGGGGGACATTATACGGTATAACCATTCAAATAACTTCGTTCGTCGCGGAATATACAGCATTTTTCGTCCCACAAATGACAGGTACTTACACTTTCAGATTGGTCGGAAATGATGATTATGCTGCACTCTTCTTCGACCCAAGCTTAACTTTCCAATGTTGCCCCGGTGGTGACATTAATTCTCCCTCTGTCTCAAAATTAGCCTTGTTTCAAGCTTATACCGTGCAAGGTGCAGGCACCTCCACGGTGAAATTTAATTTACAACAAGGTGTAGCATACCCAATTAAATTAACTTATTTGAACCGTCAAGGAACCGCTGTGTTGAATGCAGGCTTCATCGATCCAGCAGGGACCACACATACCGATTGGTCTGGTCATCTAGTCAATTCCCTCAATCTACCAAGACTATGTCCCAAATGGGCTACTACGACAATATACACACAGGGAACAGGATCTGTAACAATGACAAGAACTACATACACTACATTGGTAACGGGTGCAGATGGACTCCCTACTTCCGATGTCGTCATCGTCATTGAAACCCCTACGTCACATGTATCTACGCCAACTGTCTCTTCAACCTCCAAGACAGTGAGTTCCACTTCAAAACCATCCGTATCATCACCAGTACCTTCTCCCAGCGTTAGCACTCCAACTCACACCATTTCTAAGACATCGCTCTCAAGTTTACCTGTGATTTCATCTTCAACCGTGAGCAGTATTAGTAGCCATACGGTGTCTACAGTTTCATCGAAAAGCTCAATTTCTAGTGTTTCCTCAGTTCACTCTGAGTCAACATCTTCGACATTTGTGTCTACACCAGACCCAACAAGTCCAATTCCAACTTTTAGTGTTTCATCTGCTGTCTCTTCAACTACAAGTAGCACTCCTGATGTGTCTTCAGTGCCATCGACGAGTCCAACTTCCGGCGTTTCCTCAGTTCAGTCTGAGTCGACTTCAACTGCTGTCTCTTCAACTATCAGTAGCACTCCTACTGTGTCTTCAGTGCCATCGACGAGTCCAACTTCCGGCGTTTCCTCAGTTCAGTCTGAGTCGACTTCAACTGCTATATCTTCAACTACAAGTAGCATTCCTACTGTGTCTTCAGTGCCATCGACGAGTCCAACTTCCGGCGTTTCCTCAGTTCAGTCTGAGTCGACTTCAACTGCTATATCTTCAACTACAAGTAGCATTCCTGCTGTGTCTTCAGTGCCATCAACGGGTCCAACTTCCGGCGTTTCTTCAATTCAATCATCTGACCCTTCAAGTAGCAGTAGCAGTCCTGATGTATCTTCATTGCCATCTACAAGTCCAACTTCTAGTGCTTCCTTAATACAATCTGAGTCTATTTCATCTGCTGTTTCTTCAACTATCAGTAGCAGTCCTGATGTGTCTTCAGTGCCATCGACGAGTCCAACTTCCGGCGTTTCTTCAATTCAATCACCTGACCCTTCAAGTATCAGTAGCACTCCTCCTGTATCTTCAGTTCCATCAACGAGTCCAACTTCCGGCGTTTCCTCAGTTCAATCTGAGTCGACTTCAACTGCTGTCTCTTCAACTACAAGTAGCACTCCTACTGTGTCTTCAGTGCCATCGACGAGTCCAACTTCCGGCGTTTCTTCAATTCAATCATCTGACCCTTCAAGTATCAGTAGCAGTCCTGCTGTATCTTCAGTTCCATCGACGAGTCCAACTTCTAGTGCTTCCTTAATTCAATCTGAGTCGGCTTCAACTGCTGTGTCTTCAACTACAAGTAGCACTCCTGCTGTGTCTTCATTGCCCTCTACAAGTCCAACTTCTAGTACTTCCTCAGATCAAGCTGAGTCAATTCCATCGACGAATCCAACTTCTAGTGTTTCTTCAATTCAATCACCTGACCCTTCAAGTATCAGTAGCAATCCTGCTGTATCTTCAGTTCCATCAACGAGTCCAACTTCCGGCGTTTCCTCAGTTCAATCTGAGTCGACTTCAACTGCTGTCTCTTCAACTATCAGTAGCACTCCTGATGTGTCTTCAGTGCCATCGACGAGTCCAACTTCCGGCGTTTCTTCAATTCAATCATCTGATCCTTCAAGTATCAGTAGCAGTCCTGCTGTATCTTCAGTTCCATCGACGAGTCCAACTTCTAGTGCTTCCTTAATTCAATCTGAGTCGGCTTCAACTGCTGTGTCTTCAACTACAAGTAGCACTCCTGCTGTGTCTTCATTGCCCTCTACAAGTCCAACTTCTAGTACTTCCTCAATTCAATCTGAGTCAATTCCATCGACGAGTCCAACTTCTAGTGTTTCTTCAGTTCAATCTGAGTCGACTTCAATTGCTGTCTCTTCAACTATCAGTAGCACTCCTGATGTATCTTCATTGCCATCTACAAGTCCAACTTCTGGTGTTTCGTCTGCTGTCTCTTCTGATACCAGCAGCAGTCCTGTTGGGTCTTCAGTTCCATCGACGAGTCCAACTTCTGATGTTTCCTCACTTCAATCTAAATCAACATCTGCAACAGTTGGATCTACAGTAGAACCAACAAATTCCCCAAGTTCTGTCGTCTCATCTCTGTTAACTAGCACAACTATACCTACACTCGAATCAACGATTCCAAACTCAGATGTATCGACAGTCTATTCTACTTCAACCTCTGCTACTATTTCTTCCGATTTGAGCAGTCCTACTTGAGCAACTCCAAGCACAACCTCAACTTCAAGTTTTTCAAAAATTGAATCTCACTCAACTTTCAATTCCATCTCATCTGCTTTGATTAGTTCTTCTCCATCAACTTCAGAGTTATCATCCTCTAGTCCAACCACATCAGAAATTGATTCTTTATCGAGAACATCAGATGTTTTATCAATATCAACCAGCGCTACCAGATCTATATTAGAGCCAACCTCTGCAGGTTCAGAATTGTCTTCCAGATCTTCTACCTCAACGTATGTTGCCGTCTCGTCAGAATTGAATAGTCATTCTTCATCAAAATTAGAATCGACAAGTCCAAGTCCAAGTCCAAGTCCAACTTCAGATATTTCAGGTACTGATTCTCACATGTCGTCAGTTATGGTCTCATCTGGGATGAACATAATTACTCCATCGACTTCAGCTATTTTACCAACGAGCCCAATTATTTCAAATAGCGACTCTTACACAACCTTATCCACGTTTTCATCTAGCACAACCAGTTCCACGGAATCTACGGTGGCACCAACGAGTTTAATTTCAGATGTCTCTACAATAGGTTCTACATCAAGATCTGATATGGTTTCATCCGACAAAGGTAGTGTTTCTTTATCTACATCACAGCCAACAAGCACTAGTACAAGTTCAAGTTTATCTAGTTCGGGTGTTAGTTCTCAATCAGATTTAGCCACTGTCTCATCTGGCATAAGCAGTCTCTTTTCATCTGTATTGGAATCGACAACTTCAAGTCCAAGTTCAGTGCAAAGTTCAATTGCTTCAAATATTGATTCCCAATTGTCTTCGGCCACCATCTCATCTGGCATGAGTGGTTTTATACCTTCTTCTATGCTTTCACTAACTTCAAGCTCCGGAATTCAATCAACATCCACTAATTCAAGGACCTCCGGTATTTCATATACTTCAGATCCAGAACTTCCAACATCTACTATTTCAGAAATTGAATCTCAATCAAGTTTTATCACTGTCTCATCAACTGTGAGTAGCTCCAACCCTTCTACCTCCTCTCCATTGCCTACAATTTCAACTACTTCAGATATTGCCCCCCAATCCAGCGCTTCGACAATTTCGGGAATAAGTTCAATCTCAACTTCAGTTGTATTCTCCTCTGTATCTTCACCAGAATCGACATATTTTAGTTCATGTGCCTCAGATATACTCTCCACATCAAGCTCTACCATAGTTTCCTCCAGAAAGAATAGCCAACCTCCATCGACTTTGGAACCCACATCTCCTACAGCCTCATCTGATGTCATAACTTCTATTTCATCTGCTTCTAACCCAATGCCCTCAATTTCAACTAGTTCAAACATTGGTTCTCAATCTAGTTTATCCACGGTTTCATCTAGTCTGACCTGTCCTTCTGTATCAATGGTCTCCTCTGGTGTGATTAGTTCTATTCTTTCTACCTCAAATCCAACTTCTACAGTTGATACCAAGTCAATTTCTGATAGTATCTCATCTAGTGCATGTAGCACTATCTTCTCTACACCAGAATCGATAAGCTTAAGCTCAGGTTCTTCTGTGATTGTTTCGGGCTCGACATCTTTTATTTCAACTCGTACTATTCCATGTTCATCAAAAACATTAGTTGCAAGCTCAAGTGTCCCAGGAAGCGATTCAGTTTCGACATGTGTGCCAACTTTACCTATAACATCATCTGGTATGAGTTCCGTTTCTGCATCAAAGACAATTGCTTCTAATTCAAGTCCATTAATAACAGATCCCTCTTTGTCGACAATATTTTCACATTCATGTGTCGGAACGTTAACTTCTGCTTCCGAATTAGTGCCAGATACTAGTACAATAAGGATTGTGACTGTGACTAAATATAATTCTTTAACGATTCATCGCACTAGGTTCGTAACATATGCATGGACCGGTTATACCAATCTAACTTCTTTTATAACGGTTAGGACTCTGTATGGGACGTTATAAGGTTAGTAAACACCAAAAAGGACTGGACTCTTTCTAATCCAAAAAAAAATATTCTTCATATAATTTAATATATTCCTTAATTTTTGTATATTTTATTTAATAAAAAATTTATATATTTTTGAATCATTCTGCTTCGAAATTAATTAAAAATGCAGATGTTTTGTTTTTAATTTAGAAATAAGAACAGAGTTCCTTTGATAATATTTCAATGACCTCACACCATACAGGAAACTGATAGCCATGGCTGTCTATTTAATTTTTTAGCGATGTAAAAATTGCTATAAGTTTAAAAAAAACACCACTCCAAAGTCAGGTTTTCCATTGGACTTGCAGTAACAACCATTATCTACGAAAAGAGCTTCCATTTAACACATTTTTACTTATACGCATGAACTGGATTTTCCAACATTATTTTCTGGACTTGTTAGAACGATATTTGGGAAACTTGAATCATCTTTCGAAGTAACCATTTGATAGCATTTGTTTTCTAAATCTTTTACCTTTTATATTCAACTGTCTTCTATAAAAAACATAAAAAAATGTCCCTATATAGATATGGTTTTTAATGTTTCTTTTCATTCCAATAAGTTAAAACAATAACGTCAAACAGTCCAGTGGTTATTTCATTTTACTTATATTCATCAGAACGGAGAAGTCCGCGTTTTCGCTAAAATGCTTATCATAAGTTAATGTGTGAGAAACAGAACCCTCTATGGTAATCTCGATGCCGACAAAGGAACAATATACCCTTCCTTTCTAAGCATAGTTATGAATACTAAAGATGAAATACCCACGAAGAAGTTAAGAACTGAATCCAACGAGAATGGTGAAGATAAGTTTAAGGACTTAAGATCCCTATTTTTCAGACTGAATACCATCTATACATTTTTAATATGTCGTAAGCATGTGATCCCCACATTCAAAACTCTTACAAGTCCCATTGAGAAGGCACTGAAGAAAGAAGTGACGGAGCTTGACTTGGCGAGAATAGTGGCTCTATTACCAAGAGCATGTGTTTTCAAGTACATTGATGAAAATCAGATTCAAACCGAAACAAAAGTGTTCGACTTTAAGAATGGAGGATATCAACAGAAGGAAAATGATATATTTCAACTAAAAGACGTTGATACAACATTTAATGGAGGCAACTCCACTCAGATTCTTATTTTTGAATTTGTCGATGGTAATATGAAACGATCATGGACTTCGGGAGATACTAATACACAAGTTAGATTACCAACTTATTCCACAGAAGAAATGAAGAAAATGATTTCTAAGAGAGAAACATTCTTTAAGGAAAAATTATCAACGTTTATTACAAAATATAGAGATAAGGGCGCTGATCCTTACATTGAACTCACAAGATTAGCAGAAAATTATGTACCTACAATGAAATCATACGAAGACCCAATAGAGCAAATGATTTCGTCAAAGTCAGATTTAGTAGTGGATGAAGATGGTATGGGTAGACCAACAATACCACGTATGATTGAGAAACTAAAAAAAATTGATACATATTATGATCAAATCAAAGAACATTACACTATTCCTGAAAGGACTGCAGAATATGGTGACCTGGATTTTGATCTTTCTCCTGAAGTATATCCTGCCTTAGAGCATGATCGATTTTATGTCCATCAAGCCACTGCTATTAATGCAATACATGCCGGTAAGAATGTCATAATCACAACATCAACATCATCAGGTAAGTCCTTGATTTATCAGCTTTCTGCAATTGATATATTATTGAGAGATCCAGAATCTACCTTTATGTATATTTTCCCAACCAAGGCGTTAGCACAGGATCAAAGGAGAGCATTTGAATCCATTATCTCGAAGATTCCAGAGTTAAGTGATGTTAGTGTTGCAACATATGATGGTGACACTGAAAAACTACAAAGGGCCTCTATAAGAAGAAATGCACGTGTAATATTTACTAATCCTGATATGATTCACGCCAGTATTTTACCAAATCATATCAACTGGAAGCATTTTCTGTATAATTTAAAGATAGTAGTTGTTGATGAGTTGCATGTATACAGGGGGTTGTTTGGTTCGAATGTTGCCCTAGTTATGAGAAGGCTCTTAAGATTATGCAAATGTTATTACAATAATGACAACCTGAGATTTATTTCATGTTCTGCAACTCTGAGATCCCCAATCGAACATATGAAGAATATGTTTGGTATTGATGATGTGTTACTAATAAACGAAGATGGGTCTCCAAGGGGTTCTAAGCACTTAGTCATTTGGAATCCTCCTGTCTTAGCTCAGCATGAAAGGAAGAGAGAAAATTTTATTCATGAAAGTGCCAAGTGCTTGGTTGAGTTGGTTCTCCAAAACGTACGAACTATTGCATTTTGTTACGTGCGTCGTGTTTGTGAGCTATTAATGAAAGATGTTAGGAATATTCTTCAGGAATTGAATAGAGAAGATTTGCTAGTTGATGTGATGTCATATAGAGGGGGATATTCAGCTTCTGATAGACGTAAAATTGAAAGAGAGATGTTTCACGGAAATTTGAAAGCTGTGATATCAACCAATGCATTGGAATTAGGTATTGATATTGGGGGGTTAGATGCAGTGTTAATGTGTGGATTTCCCTTGTCAATGGCCAATTTCCATCAACAAAGTGGTAGAGCTGGTAGAAGAAATAGGGATTCCTTGACTTTAGTGGTAGCGAGTGACAATCCTGTTGATCAACATTATGTTGCACACCCAAGTATTCTACTACATGGGGATGACTCTGAGTCATATCAAGATCTAGTTTTGGATTTTGATAATTTACTCATCCTAGAGGGGCATATTCAATGTGCTGCTTTTGAATTACCAATCGTCATCGAAAGAGATCAAATATTCTTCAAAAGAGAACATTTGGAAAAGATATGTAGAGAAAGGCTTCAACATAATGCTGAAGGGTATCACGCACATAATCGTTTTTTGCCTTGGCCTTCTAAGCACGTTTCGTTAAGAGGTGTCGAGGAAGATCGATATGCCGTTATTGACATTACGAATGGGAGAAATATAGTTATAGAAGAGATTGAAGCTTCAAGAACAAGTTTTACTTTATATGATGGGGGGATATTTATTCATCAAGGTTATCCATACTTAGTAAAAGAGTTCAATTCGGATGAAAGATATGCTACAGTTCAACGTGTAGACGTTGATTGGGTTACCAATCAAAGGGACTTTACTGACGTCGATCCGCAGTTAATTGAGATGGTTCGATCATTAGACGATAGCGACATTCCTGTTTATTTTGGAAAGATAAGGACCAAAATTGTTGTTTTCGGTTACTTTAAAATCGATAAATTTAAGAGGATTATTGATGCCGTTGAAACGAATAATCAACCAGTTATATTCTATTCCAAGGGATTGTGGATTGATATCCCGGCAAGAGCCTTAGAATTATGCACTTCGAAGGAGTTAAATATTGCTGGTGCGATACACGCTGCTCAACATGCAATTATGGGACTGTTTCCAAGGTTCATTATTACAGGAGTAGATGAAGTACAAACAGAGTGCAAGGCGCCAGAAAAGGAATTTGCTGAACGACAAACTCAAAGAATAAGACCTGCCAGATTAATATTCTATGATTCAAAGGGTGGTGAGTATGGTTCAGGATTATCTGTAAAGGCTTTCGAACATATTGATGACATTCTTAAAGCTACTTTGGAAAGAATTGAAGAATGCACTTGTTCTGATGGATGTCCTGATTGTGTTGCGGCCACTTACTGTAAAGAACACAGCTTGGTTCTCTCTAAGCCTGGTGCATTAGTCCTTCTTCATAGCATCCTAGGACACGAGGAATCAGATTTTGTGGATAAGATTAAAGATGGACCAGAACCCAATCTCCCCGATATTAAAGTTGAAACCGTCACGGCGGTAAAGGACCACATCAAGTTTTCTCAGAATTTAAAAGTCATTGGAGCTCAACTGGAAGAATTAGAATAATATTAAGCACATCATATAGTATTTAGTAATTATAAATCTAGGCATTTGAATAGTGTTAACATATGCGTGTGTATATTTAGGAGGTAAGTTTGAGAAACTGTCTATAGATCATGCCATCAAAGTATTAACCGCCCATTTCACACTAAGGGTTCTCAGGTCCGTATATGTTTGTCCGACCCCAACAAATAGAATTGGAATGCCTGTTGCGTAGACCATGTTTACCATTGTTCCCAGCATTTCACCTACCGTGTCACATTTCGAAATTATAAAGAAATCGAGGTTTCTTACTTTACCAAAAGCATCATTGAAATTCTTTGCTTGTTGTACAGAGTCAGTACCAACTAAAGCTTCTCCAACCATAATGATCTTATCTGGTTGGGCCTGTTCTGCAAATGATTTCAATGGTGACATTAAAGTAGGATCGTTATGTCTTCTACCAGCAGTATCCATTAACACGATATCAAACTCTTGATCATGAGCGTATTTAATGGCTTGCTTTGCAATCTTAGTGACCAAATCCGAGCCACCATAGCCCGATTCAAAAAGCTCCACAAAATCATTCCCTGTCTTTCCTCTCTTATTCTTTGATCCACGAATGTGGGATTCATCCATTAATTGAGCTAAATTTTCAACATGTACTCTCAATTGCTCCACAGCACCAGATCTAAAAGTATCACAAGCAACAATTAAAACTTTGAAGTTATTTTGTAGAAGCCAAAACGCCAGCTTCGATAAATTTGTGGATTTACCTACACCGTTTACCCCAACAATTGAGAAGACGTATGGCTGCGCTTTTCCTTCATTATCCTTCTTACCAGTTTTCTTTTGAATTTCGTGGAGAAGGTCAACAGAGACACCTGGTGTTAATATTTGTGTTAATGCCTTAGTTAGGGACGCACGAGCGGTAACTTCAACACTTGTCCAATTTGCTGTTTTTGACCCAAGAAGATCATTACTAACTTGTTCAGTCAAAAAATCTGCAGCCTCCGGGGCAACATTCTTAGTAATTAACTTTTTTTTCAATTTATCCAATACGGATCTTAGATCACTCTCTGTTATTGTTTTATTACCGATTAGATTCCTTTGTATAAATCCCATTGTAGAATTCACAAACCCTTGAGAAGTTGAGGAAGTTTGAGATTCATTTTCATTTGCAGTTGCAGTTGACGTCAATAAATCATCAATTTCCTTGATTAAAAATTCACCTTTATCAGTTCTTTCGCCAAATGCATTTTTATCAAATTCCATATCAAAGTTGCTCTCAGGGGATGCTATGCCAGATTTATTCTTCGAAGATCTCGAGAAATCTAATTGCGAAACGTCTTCAGAAGAGGTTGTTTCCTCCATCATACCATTACGACCCCATTTTCTTCCTCCTCCATTATTCCCTTTATTTTTTGCATGAAGTGAATTCTTCTTCAACGAATCAACTCTTGGAGAGGCTTCTCTACTAACGTTATCGTTCGTTGCATTAACTACGTCAAACTTAATGGATTCTTCATATTTGGCACGTAAGTACTTATCAAATTTACTTAAATCCTCATTCATCCCGTATAGTATATCCACATGTTGTTTATTTTTCAAGTTACTTTGAATTTCTTCATTCAAATCTAAGGAGTCCCATAATTTTAATGCCAAATCAAGAGTTTTCTCAGCCTCTTTATCAAGATCGATTGTCTGTTCAGCGTATGTTATAACAAAGTATAGTTCTGGTTGTTTTGTAACATGGAACATGGAACAAAAAGGGCGCACATTGCTTTTGGATAAAGAATCATTTGTAATGTTTAATATGTTGAATTTAGATCCTCTTTGTGTCACAGGAGAGGTGATTATCTTGGAGATGAATGTGTTGATTTGTAGTTCGGCGAACTTTTTACCCTGGCAATTATACTTAAAAAGTACTTGACCTTGCGGTGTAAAGATCGTTAATTGATCAAACATAGCAGCACGTATCCTTGGGTTGTTATTACGAAATTGTTATTCTCTTTCACACGTCAGTGAAGTTTTACATGTCAAATGGTTATTAAATTTGGAGACTGATATTTTCATCATTGTTTGTTACCCCGCTTAACAAGAAAAGGGTTGACTAAAACTCTTTCCATCAAGCCCTTATTTTTGAGTTAGGGTATGTCTCTTTCATAAATAATGCATTTAATATTATGAACCTTATACTTAATCTATTTCTCTAAAGTGTAATATATTCTCTTATATTACCTAACAAATGCAAGGATATCTGATGCACAGTTCAATAATTTCAGCTGGATCGGATATGGACGTTTAATTGTGGCATTATGATATGGTAATGGCCGAGTCCTTTCCATCTTCGAGCAAACCAATCATAGATAGATCATTCGCTGCCATGGCACATCTATTCTGCAAGGAAATCTAAGTTCACACCGGGATCATAGTCACTCTCTACATCCGAAGCTTCTTTTTGGGTAGATTTAGGCTCTGATTTTGAGATAGTAGGCACTTCCTCATTATAGGGAACTTCTTTGGGAGGACTATCATCTTCTGAAACAATATTGGATCCACTATTTGTCATCTCGTACCTCACATTTCGTTGTTGGAGTACGGCATTGGATTCCTCAATCGGAGTTAACTCTATATCAGCTGATAATTGAGGTTCCTCAACAATCGAATACCCTAACGGGAGATCAGTTTCTTCTTGAGCAACAAATATAGTAGGAAATTCAATAACTGTTCGGTTTCTAAATAGCTCACCAATACATTTTTTGGAGGGTTCTAATAAAATTAACTTTTTGGAATCCATTGATTCTGTCATTTCTTGCGGAAATATTTTGGTGTAAAATTTGATATTATGGTCCTCCAAGACTTTTAGCTTATCAATACCCCTCATTTCAACTCCCTTTTCTAATGGTGGAAAGTTGAATAACTTAGAACATTTTTCATAAACAACATTACTCATACCATCTACTATGGAGTCCGTTTCCTTTATTCTATGTGAAACAAATTGAACGAAATCCTCTTGGACACCTTTTTGAACACCTTCTTGAACATCTTCTTGAAGCGGAACTACTCGATTCTTTGGAGGACACAACAACCATTCTATCGACCAAACGAAAAGATCCAAGCTTTTATCCCACTTACTTCTGTTTTGTGCGGATCGCTGCATACCCTTAGGTAGTAGTAAGCAAGTCACACCTCTTCTGATAACCTTCGGGCATCCTGACTCATCATTAGAGTTATTAAATCTTGTTCGTTTGTTTGCATGGTTATTCGTACTACTCATCAATGCTCTCTTATTTTTCGTCCTTGCATCCATCTTCTGTAACTCAACCGTTCTTTTCAGAGAATTCAAAAAATTAAAGTCCCGTTGCACTAATGGATTACTTTCATGTTTTTCATCATCTGCATCCTTCAGCTTTTCATGTGGAATGTATTTAGTTGGATCATGCGCAATCCCATCACAAGCATCCGTTTTTTTATGTTCTTTGGAGCATGCAAGTGAGCAGGTTTTCTTAAGGCATTTGGGACACTTATACTTAAATTCATTTTTATGACATATTTCACAAAGTAAGGGCATCGATTTACCTACTACCGTTTTGTTCCGTTTATCTTAGAATTAGAGCTTTTTGCAAGCTCATCGAGACTGTAACTACTAGTCAATTAACCCATGAAAAATTTCAGAATCTTTATAGCGCCAGGAGCGATTACGTGATTGTATTTTTTTCCCGTGTTACGTAATCTCAAATAAGTGTTTGGCGATCATTCAAAAAATTTAATAAAGATGATATACAAAGATATAAAAAAACAAAGACAATAAATAAAAGTACTATAAAAATTGTATGAAATGAAACGTAAACTCCGTCCCTTCAAAAAGGAACTCATTCAGCGAAAATAAATGCATATTAATTGTCAATAATGTCAATCAAAGTTCTGTTTTTGAGAATAGGGAAGTGCGTAATTGCATTGAGGCTATTCCCTCTTAATAAATGGGTTAAGTGCACGAACAGAAAGACAAGGCAATGCCATCCCCACCTCAGCTCTTAGTAGAATAGGAATCTTCTGAAGTTCATGAATTTCCTGTATGCAATTATCATCTTCTTTTCTTGTAACAGCAGTAGAAAGGAATTGATCTAATGGATCACTCACCCTGGCGTTCTTCTCGGGTAATCTCAGCTGTGGAACCGATAAATGTAAATCTGCAAACTCTTTGGCTAGTGAATCACTTACAGAAGCTCTACTATTAGAACTCAATTCCATACTAGCAATTTCGGCTGTCGTAGATCTAAATTTGTTTTTAATCGAATTTCTATACGATTTTGGATTCTTTTCATCTGCCGGCACAAAAGTTGCACTATCAACACCAGGTTGCCAATGGAGTTCCAGGATTCTACTTCCAGTGTCAAACTCAGCCTTAAATAATGGTAGCTGGTCCCCATGAACTCTTTTCTCAATACCAAATTCTGGAATGAAGACATCGAATGAAGACTCGTAAACCTGTAAAACAGTTGCCATTGTTAGTAATTGACCAGTAGCATTACCCATATCATTAATTGTTTTACAGAGCAATAAATGAACTGCTTGCTCTTGTGCTTGATATGCACAATCCTTCTTGAAATTACAATATTCTGAGGTGATTTTTAGAGAATCAATATCCTCACTATAAGGAACGCCGCGTATAATTGACTTTAATTGCTTATGGACAACATGATCCGCATATCTCCTCAATGGACACGTAAAATGAGTGTAGATAGGCAAGTTTAGGGCGTAATGACCATACTGGTCTGGATCCACCTTACCTGCAACAAAGTACTTTGCTCTTGACATCGTCTTAAATAATAAAATCTCTACACCTACTCTAATGTCAGGATCTTCAATATCTAAGATGGAACGGATGACTGTATCAGTTGAGGTGATATCGATATTTATGCCAAACTTTAGAACTTTATTCTTGAAAGAAGCAATCTTCGTAGAAATTGGTTGCACTTGTCTTCTTAGGAATGAAGAGTCTCCTAGTTTTTCGTAAATTTTTTCGGCGACTGTACTGTTAACCTTTCTTTGAAGTTCGTTAATAACACTAAAACCTAGACTTCTATCGAATATATTCAAGTCTACTTTCACCTTTTCATCATCAAGACTTTCAAATAATGATAGCGCAGGTTCTAATGATGCTTCGGGAAAGTTAATTCTGGTAGCATAGAGAGATGTAGCAATATTTTTAACCAAAGAAATATATGGATCGATTTTTGCCGATTTCAAGCGTCTATCAATTTCATCAATTGATAATAGCGTGGATGGTTTGATAACAGATTCACCTATCCAAGTAGATTTAATCTGGAATGAATTTATATCAATATCATACACCACCGAGATAGTTGCAGATTCTTTGTTTGCTTCTAGAGTTATGCTATTATTGACAGCTCTGGGTAATAATTCTACTGATTTCTGTGGCATAAAGACACCCGACGATCTCTTTCTTGCTCTTCTATCCAGGGATGAGTTCTCTTCAATATATGAGGTGACATCAACTACATGACAACCTAATTCAATAGTGCTTTCATCTTTATTTCTAACATGTATGGCAAATTCTGAGAGAGATTGCTTTTCAGAAATTGCCATAATATTATATTGTTCTCTGTTTGTAAATGACTTTCTAGCGGCTAAATCTTCCTCTGAGATCGTTAATGCCTGGAATATTGCTTTCTCCTTAGTAGGATCTTTCATATCTAAATATTCATTAGACAAGAAGTTATTATCTCTTAAAATTGAGTCGATCTCGGTATTCGGATCATTAATTTCACCCAATTCGGAGACTAGAACACCGAAGGGATGTAAAGAAGTTATAGGCCAACGTTTAATTGAAGCAACAAATAATCTATCAGCGTATTTATCCGCATTTTCAACAAAATCCTTTGGTGCCAAATCTGTTGGTATGGCGATTAAAGGAACTTTTTTGTCAGTTGGTTTAAACCATGCAATCTTTGGAGATTGTGGAGGTTTACCATCATTATTACTCTGTTGAGAGGGTCTCAATAAACCCAAAGTACCACTAAACAATTGGCCAGGAATACGGTCTAAAACAGCAACCACATGACCAGCATATAATGGTTTATATGTATCATTGATTTCTTCTTCTTCTACTAACAACAATGATTGGCCTTCGACTTCGACATCATCATTTTTCTTCTGGGTTGGACGTTGCTTCAAAGAGTTCCTTCTCTTGATACTAGATTTAGTTGGAGATTTATCATTCAAGAAATCTAAATTGGCACCCTTACGTGGAGAAATTGGACTATTCTCATCTGAATTAGCACGTGGTGCTAAAAATGGAGTACTTAACGCATTTGCGGAGGCATCATTATGATAATCATCATTACTGTTCAAAGGAATGATATCATGTTGACTAGATGCATCCTTTCTTCTCTTTTTTTCTTCCTTCTCCTTCTTAGAGCCCCAAACATCATCAACGACTAATAATTCGACAGCAACTAAATCACCTTCAAGGGCTCTATTACGATCTTTCGAACCACAAATATAAATATCAGAATCTAACGCGCCATCAGTTGAAACCCATGCATCTGATCTGTTTTTCTTATTCACGCGCAAGATACCAGCAACAAGTCTACCTTCTTGAATTAATTCAGGGATATTTGCCTGTGGCAAATAAGGAGCGAATAGAGATCTACGGCCATTATTGCCTCCATTGTTAGATGTGAAACTATGCACAGATGTATTGGATCCACGAGGGTAATGTCCTGGGAAGAAAGCAGGTGGTTCAAGATTATTAAATGAATTATAATCCTTTGAGTTGGTTTGTCTATGACGGTATGGAGATTGTTGTTGTTGCTGTTGAATTTGAGATTGGGTTTGGGATTGATTTCTCCAGTTAGAATTTATACCTGGGGATTGTTCATTATTTCTGGTTTTTGACCGGCGATGAGTACTTGAAGTTTGAATGAAATCATCTTCTTGAGGAGCACTAATTGGTGTATTAATTGCAGGTGGGAATTTGAACGAAGGTGATGACAAATTAGAATTAGTACGACGATGTTGTTGAGGTGGAACTGGGGCCGCTGGGAACTTAAATGAAGATTGTTCAGTGGAACTCATATCTGGAGATGCAGTTTCAACTCTAACATCAACATTAGTTGGAAGTTCATTGACACCTGCAACTCTCTTAGCTTGTTCTTCAGCTGCAGCCTTTTTAGCTTCATTTAATCCTAAAGAATGTCTTCTTGAATGGCCATAAACACTTGATTGGGAACCTGTCTTTCTATGGTAATTTGGTGTCAAGTTATTGTTATTATTGTTATTATTATTATTATCATAAGAGTTTTGATGATAACCGGAATTATTTCTAGAATGAGATCTACTTCTATTCCCGCCAGAAACGTTAGGTGATCCCAAATTGGTATTATATTGAGGAGGTGCCATCATATTATTCCCGGTATTGTTATTATTACTGTTATTAGTAATGTATTGGCCGGTTTGATGAGCCAGCTGCTGTTGTTGAGCGAGCAATTGTTGTTGCTGCGCTTGAACAGTTTCCAATTGCTTTTGCAAAGTGAATTGTTCTATCATCAGATTGGTCAATTCACTTTGAGATCTTCTATGGGCAACATGGATTTGCTTTGGGGCGTTTTTACCTCCACCTGTTGTCTTAACAAAGATAGTGTCTTGATTTCGATTATTGTTGCTATTTTTAGACATCTTTTGAAGGGATACTAAAACAATAAGGAAAAGAAGGGTCCTGAGAGCAAAGCACTAGTATGATCTTAATAAGTAGTAGGGGTTTCAGTCTAAAAGAAGAGCTGGATTGATAATTGGTAGGCGCAATGGGAAATAGAGCCAGTAAATGAAAGCAAAACAGGGAATGAGAACGATCTTTGTTTAGCAAATGATGCGTAGTTCTTGGTGCGTAGTTGTTTCTGAAACTTTTGATCTCAACACCGAAGGGGGCAAATTCAAAAAATAAAATGTTCGTGCGGGTAAGTCCTGAAGTTGATTTATTCTGCCAGTAGTGTCAATCTATCAGGCTTGTAACTGCACTGATGAGATGGTTTGTTCAATGAATGCTGATTAAAAGAGGGAAGGTGGAGTTTTCACTTAGTTAGCAGAAAGTCCCCTTTGAAATGAGTGTGGAAAGGAAATGGTTCCTTGGAGTTCTCTGGGTAAAAGGTGTGTTCTTACAACAACGGGTATATGTTGTATTTGAAATATTAATACTAAAGAGGATCTTGTTTCGGTAAGTAGTAGACTGTAACAAATAAGGAGAGATCTAGGGGTGTTTGCACGATATCTCAGCTTGATTGTAGCAGTATCGTTTGGTATCCTTACTTATTGTAGTTGTTAGTCTGGATAAAGAATCGTCACTTCAGAGGAATAATAGCGTTTATATATAGATTTTCCAGAGCATAACTTGATAGATCTATATTTATATAAAGCTGTTCATTGTTGTTGCCAAAAGAAAGGGAAAAGAAGGGATCGATGGTTAGAGCGAGCCGTTATTCACCATTCCCCTATATAATGTCCGGGTGCAAAACTCGAAATCATATGATCAAATCAAGTCAGTATTTCGTTATTTCGTATATATGTATTTATGTATCTATTATTATTGTTCGGTTGTGCTAATAACCTCTTACTCTCCAGGTTTTAGCTTATACAAAGTATCAAGGAACCCGACAATCAATCTATCCGCAACACCGGTAGTCTTGACACTCCCAGCAATACCGTACAATGCACTGGTACTATCAGAAGATGGTTTAGCACCAGGAGCATTCTTCATTGATGTTACTTCCTTGTCTAGTATTTCACAGAGTGAATCGATAGATGGAATTGTTAATCTAGTGACGGCCAAGTGCAAGGCAGGAGGGTTTTGTAAAGCATTTAAATGCCATCCGCCCTTAGCTAACCTATCTGATAACTCATAAATATCAATCTTGTTGGATTTGAAAGAAATTACTGAAAATTTGGGGTCACCGATTATTTCCAGTTCAGGAAGATTTGTAGAAATATACTTCTTTAATTTTCTTGTTGCATGGATAATATCTGTGCATGATTGGATATACCCAGCTTCACCCATATTAACCATCGTAGACCAACACCCAACTACTAATGCACCAGGTCTTGAGCCCGCTAAAGTTGAAGAGCCATATAATCCGCCTGTCCAATCTGGATTAACATAATATTGATGCATTCGCAAATCTGCATTACGGTACATTAACACAGAAGATCCCTTTGGAGCAAATCCATATTTATGCGTGTCACATGAAATTGATGTCACACCTGGTACTCTAAAATCGAAAAGGGGTAAAGTTCCATCCTTATTAAATCCAGCCTTTTCCATGAATGCCACAATGAAGGACCCGAGACAACAATCAACATGTAGAGGAATGGAGTACTTTTCAGCTAATTTACCCAACCCCACAATGTCATCATCAATACCATGTGGGAAGTTTGGGACAGATCCTGCTAATAAAACAGTATTTTTATTTATAAATTTCTTGACTTTTTTCAAATCAACCTTGAAAGTTTTAGGATCTAGATCAACATGATGTAACTTAATTCCAAAATAATAAGCAGCCTTATCAAAACCTGCATGTGCTGTAACAGGAATAATCATTTCTGGGTTTGTAATTCCCTTATGATGATATCCATACATTTTGGCACTCAAACATGCTAATAGCAAAGATTCGGTACCACCTGAAGTGGTAGTACCACATCCAGTATCTGAAGGTGCATTGAACATATTTAAAACCATTGAAACAACTTCGGCTTCCATCTTACGTACTGCAGGGAAAACATCTGGATGTAACTGATTAGCTACACAATATTTTTCGAATGCGACACTTTGTAAATGAATCAAATCTGAACCACCATGATACACTGCACCAGATACTCTACCTTCTTCCCATTCAGTATGGGGTAATACTTCATTCAATTTTTCCAATTGTTCAATAACTTGTTCTTGTGCAAGACCAACCTTTGGTAATGCAGCGAAATGCATTAGACTTGAGTCATCCTTAATTAGACCTGTTTCGATACCATCAATTGCAATTTGAACCTGTTCATCCACTTTCTTCTTCAACAGCGGTGACGATAATAACTTCTTAAATAATATTTTAGAGGCAATATTATAAGATCTTCTAATGAAACCGAAAACTCCGTATACTTTAATGTTAAACCATAATTTATTGACAATCCCGTATATGAAGCAAAATAAAAGGTAGTCTTTCAAGATATCGTACCATGAATGAGTATAGTAGTAGTCAGTAATGAAATGTCTGGTACATGCCATTACAGATGGAATGTCCGTTGTTTTCAGCACAAAAGAGTTTAAGAAAGGGTCTAGCGTGTTGTCCTTCCAATTTAAAAACATGGCCCAAAGAGGAACAGTCCCAGGAACAATGATAGCGGCGGCTCCGTCCATAGTTGCTGTTGAAGAGGACATTGATGCTGTTTTGTCGTTCTTCTAACTGGCTAAAAGAGATCCAGAGAGGCCCTTTAGTACAATGACGTTTTATTCACTGCAAAAGTTGCGTCGGGGATTTTGTATTTTCCAATTCTCCTTTCTAGCACCGAGAACCTTAATTTACATTGTGATCACGTAACGCTAAGAAAGATCTTGGCCTGATTGATTATGTCCATTCGAGGCGTTTAACTATTTAAGATAATACACAAAGGCGACAATATAGAATAACAAATTATTTTTTAGTCCATTATTATAAGTATAAAAAAATATTTTTAAATCAAAACACTGAATATATATATATACCACAGAAGAGAGCCTAAGCAGTTCCGTACATTGTCTTAACAGTAGTACTGTAAAAGGTAGTAGTTGAACCTTTCCATGGCGTGTATATGTAACTTGTTGTACTAACAGTGTGTACATTGTAAACAGTGGTTGTCACAATCACAATATTTTCAGTAGAAGACGAGGTTGGTGTTGGGACACTTGACTCGGAACTCTTTTGTGAAGAGGAACTTGTAACGGCAGCAGTAGAAGAAGGTATAGTTATGATCAAACTCGAGGAAGGTTCGATATAAGAAGAACTTGAAGTTTGTGAATAAGTAGGTGGAACAAATGACCACGATGACCATGAGGAACTTCCGGCTGGGGTCTCGACCAGGACAACAATCTCTGCAGTTCCCTTACCATTAGGACCAGTCAATTCTGTTGTTAGCACAGTTTGTGTAATAGTTTGTGACCCACCGTATGGAACCGTGTATGTGACGGTTGTAAGTTGTTGTGGACAGCTTGCGGCAAGGGCAGCTTCATTAGCCAAGTAACCAGTGAAATCAGTATGTGTTACTCCATCAGGATCAATAAACGAAACATCATAATTAGCAGTACCTAAACGATTCAAATAATTGATTTGGATTGGATATGCTTGTCCCTTTTGTAACAAATAAGTAACACTATCAGTGCCAGCACCAAAAAGGGAATATGATTGGAAGAAACCTAATGTATCAGCGTATGGAGCATAATTGGCCTTACCAGGACAACAATTATACACATGTGTGTCACTGAACAAAAAGGGCAAGGTAATCATCACTATCAGTAGCTTGGAAAGTATAAGAACCAGACACTGGTGGGATGANNAATAAGCTTTAAATTCTGCAACGAAATCAGTAATCAAAATGGTAACACCATATAATCTGACCCATGTTGGAATACCCAAGAAGGTTGAATGAGAGTAACTCACTGTGGTAATACCTGAGGTAGTACCATACAATGGATATTCCACATACTCAGCGGTTAAAAAGTATTGGAAATCCTCAAAGAGACCAAAGAAGAAATCTGCATAAGCAAATAATCTAACATCAAACCCATCAGTCGTTGGAGGAGTAGGTGGTGGAACACATCCAGCAGTTGGTAAAATAGGTTGGACTGTGGTTGCCACAGAAGTAATACTTGGGAATGAGAAAGGTGGTGGGATGACAGCTGTGTCAGTACCAGTGACCAACATCCCATTTGACATTGTTGAGTAATATTCAATAATCTCTGAGATAGTTGACCCATCCTTAGTGACCATAGTTAGATACGGAGATGGTAATGAGAATGGGGGAATAGTGGATACTACGGTAGCCGTTGCAGGCCAATCACTAATTTTTGTGGAATAAAATGAAATCAATTCAGATACTGTTGAACCTCCGTTGACAAAAGTGGAGACATAGGGAGATGGTAATGAGTATGGAGATGGAGCATCGATGATAATGATAACACTAAGCGTTGGATATCCGTTAGCACCTGTAACTAAAGTAGATCTTGTTGAAGTCAAAGTTGTGTGCCCGGTCCATAAACCTTTTGTAGTTGTAGTGACATGGTTTGCACAAGCTTGTTGTAAAGTATTGGCGCCAGCAAGATAACCAGACCAATCTGTGTGAGTCGTACCGGAAGGATCAACAAAGGCCGCATTCAATACAGCAGTCCCCGCAGTATTCAAGTATGTAATGGTAATTGGATATGCAACACCAGCCTGTAAGGTAAATGATGCACTTGCCACACCAGCACCAGAATAACTCCCATAGGCAGCCACGTTGGTGGAGAAAGTAGCGTCATAACTTGAACCACAACATTGGAAAGAGGTGGTATTACTGAACAAAATGGCAGCATAATCATCGGACCCAGTTAACTTAAAGGTGTAGACACCTGTAGTAGGTGGGATAAAGAATGCGCTTGCCTCAACGACAAATGAAGTTAATAGAATATTAGTACCATAGATTTGACCGTAATTGAGAGAAAATATACTGGGAACAACATTAAAATTCACATTAGTGAGGCCAGTTTTGGAAGCTAGCACGAGTCCCGAACTATATTGGCTCTTTGTGGAAAGGAACGTCTGATAGTTATTCCCAGAGACGGATCCGAAAGTGTATGTATATATGGTGGCGTTAAAACCAACGTTAGTTCCCACGTTATCTGAGACGGCGGAACACACGCCAGTTGTAGATTGAGCTTGAACACGAAAACTCAAACATGATATTAAGCATGTTATGAGCAAAGTATTCAGCTTGACTCTATTGAATAAAGCTAACATGATAATAGTTTTTTCAGTCACTTATCAATAGTCTAAAATTCGTAATAGTCCTGTAATGATTTAATTAGCGACAAAAAACATGGGGAAAAAACTGGGGGGACAGAGCTGGAAAGTCTGTTTATATAGATATATTCCCAATGGAGAGATTAATAATGAATATCACATTTTCGATCATAACTTTTTGTGTAAATCAATGTTCATTACTAGTTTTGGGAGCTCATCGAAGTTGTAGGGTCCAATTACGCGGAGATCATATGTAATTGTGTTTGCCTTCGAAAATTACAACTTGGAGCTTGCGTCAATGTTGAAAAAACGGTAAATTTGTACGGGTATTTGTGACCATAACGTTATTGCCTTGGATGCAGAGTTCCCGAGCGGTATTCCTCTGATGTGCAATTTTGAAAAACGCGAAATAGACGCACGGATCTTGCGAGGGTTTCTGAGTGAAGGATATACTTTTCGCCATGAAAAGTGGAATCCCCCAATCAACGCCAAGTCGAGTAGAAAGCTGATGAGAGAAAGATGCAAGTCCTGGGTGCCTGAGGGAAGTACTCGATCATGACCCTGCTGGGGACATATCGGAATCCTCGTAAGCTGCAGTTCTGCAACCTTCTCCTGCAGGCAGAAGCAAACTTTGTACACCCTTTAAACCGATCTTTTCATTCTCTAGCGAAGGGGTCCAGAAAGTAGAGGAAAAGGGTACCCTTTACCGGATTTCGGGAGTTAAGCGTTGAAGTGATATTAAGGCACCGCACAACATGAACGTTGGAAAAACGATCGATGACGAGGAAAAAAACGCTCTAGAGTTTCACGATGAGAGTCTTCATGTAGATCGTGGGCCATTTTTGAACAAGTGGCTAAGCAATGGATTCACACGTAACTTCGATAGCGGCTTTTTGCTTGTAGGAATGTTTTGTTTTTCGAGGAAGTAGTAGTTTTACCAGCTCGTTTTTCATCGAGGACGCGTTCTGAAAAGATCACAGCAAATCCTCGACTAAAATTGTGCTGCGCCAGTTTCTTTGTCATTCTCATAGCTGAAGGTAAAAAAGAATGGCCAATTATGGCCCTTACGTAATAGAGGCACGTATGTAGGACGATCCAGATTGCTAATAATCAGAATTGGCAAGTTGAATTACTCATATTGTTGGTGTATAGATAACCCCCACCTTATGTAACTTCCTTTTCTGGAAAGGTGACGTTGTTCTTACATATCTTTGAGACATGGCCCATTTTATGAAAATCTTCAAAAGTTCGAGATTAAAAGACGTATGATAGAAGAAATATATTTTCAATGCCCACAAAGACTTTCTAATAATCTGTAAAAATAGCAATGAGTGCGATCAAATTTTGATGATCAATGTACATGATTGCGCGCAAAATGTCATCACAAAGTAGTTGTAATGGAGCTTGGAAAGATGTTCATCCATGATTTCAACTTTCTACTAATACTCTTGAAACAAGGCCCATACGTTGTCTACTTTTTTTTCTAAATTATCACAAGGGTGGAGTCCTCGGAGCAGTTTGGTTCATAAACAGCGGTTTAATATTGATTTGCACTTTAATTCTCTAAGTCATCGCAAATGGTTTTATCTAACTAGCTTTTTTCCTCCTTGCAAATACTCTATCCTTTCAAAATATTCCTCAAATCTTTTAAAATTATGTAGTTTGGAGGCAGAAGATTTGCAGTATTAAAAAAACTCACCTTGAGGGCTGGATATGAATTATCTATTACTCTATTTCTACTTTCGATCTTTCTCTCCTTTAGTTCTTAAAAATTGCATACAGATGCAAACATACCTCTGTTGTAAAGTAGCGCTAATAATATGTCACGAATCATGCTATATAAACTGTTTTCTGCTCCCTCTACAAACTATTTTAGGAATAAAGGAAAAAGAGCATCGCCAAAAAATATCCTTCATAATATATAACAATTTTTTTCTAACATTTTCTTTTAATTAAATAAATCAAACTGCCTAGTGGCCAATTGTTGAAAGTATAAAGTCAATTAACTTATCAAAAACATTGTGCTCTCAGTAAAATATTCTTCAAATTCTACTGCAATCTCTCAGGTCATTTTAAAAAACTTAATAACAAGCATGGTCTTACAATTAAAAATCACAAGTACAATTAATATAAAAAAAAATTCAAAAATTTAATGTACAGTAATATAGAATATATAATAAAACCAACTATTGTTCTTTAGTTGCTTCGATTGAAACACTGGAAGAGGTCTCAAGTGTTCCATAGAGCGTTCTGACTGTGGAACTAAAAGTAACATTCGAAAATCCTGTCCATGCCCTGTAAACGAAAGCTGACCTACTAATTACAAGTGGATTATATATTGTCTTCGTGACTATCTTGACATGTGTATTATTCCAATACCCAGATGACAACGGCGTTGAAGTGGAGAATTGCGTTCGTGAAATAGCACCTACATTCGATACTATCGATGTTTGTTCAGAGGCTGCATTACCTCCATTACTCAAATCAGAGATTACTACATGAGAACTTCCAGACCTCACCGTCAAATATTCTCCTAGACTAGACGTTTTACCATCATAATTGCCTGTAATAGCCGAACCCACACTTTGCGTCATCATACCGGAGCTGGACGAGGCGACTGGGTAGGTCGTGGCAACAGTAGTTGGCTTACCAGAGGAGTCGGTCGAGGTGTAGAATGACACAACCGCAGTTTCAGAAGAAGTGCCAGACACCATAACAGTGGTGTAAGGTGGAAGAACAGCGTCTGAGCTGGACGAGGCGACTGGGTAGGTCGTGGCAACAGTAGTTGGCTTACCAGAGGAGTCGGTCGAGGTGTAGAATGACACAATATTGGTCTCAGAAGAAGTCCCAGACACCAAAACAGTGGTGTAAGGTGGAAGAACAGCGTCTGAGCTGGACGAGGCGACTGGGTAGGTCGTGGCAACAGTAGTTGGCTTACCAGAAGAGTCGGTCGAGGTGTAGAATGACACAACCGCAGTTTCAGAAGAAGTGCCAGACACCATAACAGTGGTGTAAGGTGGAAGAACAGCGTCTGAGCTGGACGAGGCGACTGGGTAGATCGTGGCAAAGGAATTCGAGTTGAGCATGTAAGTTGAAGATGATGGGTTCATTGGACTAGAAGATGGTAATGTGGTCACCATGCTAGAAAACGGTTTAGTGTTGGTCGTATTCGAAGGTGACAAGGTGCTAATCTGTCTAGAAGATGACACAGTGTTGAACTTACTGGATGAAAGTTTAGTAATTAGTAGTGTACTTGAAGGTGAAATCGTTGGCGTCATTCTGGTAGATGTCGGTAAATATGAAGAACTTGGTAGCAATGACACAGATGGTGGAACAAAACTCCATGAAGACCAAGAAGACGAAGTTCCGCCAGGAGTCTCAACTAAAATAACAACTTCAGCAAGACTTAGACCAGGAATCACCGTTGTGAGTGCGGTGACTGTCATAGTCTTTGTACCAGTATATGGAACGGTATACGTTACTGTAGTAAGCGTGTTTGGACAACTCTTTGCTAAGGCATCAGAATTAGCCAAATAGCCATTCCAATCATCATGAGTAACACCAGCAGGATCAATAAAATTTACATTGTAACCTGCTGTTCCCAGACGATTCAGATAAGTAATTTGAATTGGGTAAGCTTGCCCCTTCTGTAGAAGAAATGTGACACTAGAAGTTCCTGCACCAAGAGCAGAAAATGATTGAAATATTGCCATGGTGGTAGCTGATGGGGCATAATTCGATTGACCTGGACAACAATTATACACGCTCTTATCATTGAAGAAAAAAGCAACATAATCATCACTGTTGATTACTTGGAAAGTGTATGCACCAGAGGTTTGTGGGATGAAGTATGCCTTGAATTCTGCAACAAAGGATGTCGTCAAAATAGTAATGCCGTACAAATTGACCCACGTTGGAATACCAAAAAAAGTTGTTCGGTAATATTTAACCGAGGTAATCCCCGATGTTTTCCCATATAATGGCAATTGAAGGTATTCCAATGTTAAAAATGATTTATAGTCATAGTCAGAGCCAAGCATGTCACCAAAAGGGAATAGTCTAACATCAAATCCGCTGTTTGTTGGAGGGTTAGGTGGTCGAACACAACCACTGGATGGCAGAAGGGGCTGAACCGTAGTGTGTACTGAAGCCAAACTGGGGAAGGTGAAAGGTGGTGGAATAGTTGCTGTAGATGCACCAGTGACCATTTTCCCACTTGACAACGTCGAATAGAAAGCAATCACCTCAGAGAAAGTTGATCCACCGGTCGTCACGGTAGTTAAGTAGGGAGAAGGCAATGAAAACGGTGGAATAGTGGAGATCACAGTGCCTGTCGCAGGCCAATTATCCGCCACGGTAGAGTAAAAGGAAATTAATTCAGATACGGTAGAGCCTTTGGTGACAAATGTGGAAACAAAGGGTGTTGGCAACGAATAGGGAGAAGGAGTATTAACAACGATAATGACACTAATACTTGGATATCCATTGCTTCCAGTAACTGAAGTAGTTACAGTTGTGGGAGTAACAGTGCTATGTCCTGTCCATCTACCAGTCGTTGTGGTTGTTATATGCTTTGCACAGTACTGTCTCAAAGTGTCTGCACTAGCAAGATAACCGGTCCAATCTGAATGAGAAGTACCTGATGGATCAATAAATGCAACATTTAAATTGGCTTGCTGAGACCTATTCAGGAATGTAATCTTGATTGGATAGGCAACACCCTTTTGTAAAACAATTTTCACATTTATAGATTGCGAAGCGCTTGAATATGCTTGGTATAGGGCCAAATTATCGACTGATGGTTGATAAACTTGATCACCGGAACAACATTGATAGCTTATAGTGTTATCTATAAATAACGCAGCATAGTCGTCAGTACCAGTAAATTGGAAAGTATAGGTACCAGTAGATTGAGGAACAAAGAACGAAGTATACTCTGCTGCAAAAGAGGGTATGTAGGTATATATACCATACAAGGAACCGTAAAGGGTGATACCTGGATATGCCTGGAAATTAATATTACCATAACCGGATGTAGTACCGTACAATGCTTGTGAACTATAGTCATATTGAAGGAACTGTTGAAAATTGTAACCTGAGCCATAATTTGAATCAGTGTAGGTGTATAGGTTGATTTTAAATGTGTCCTTAAAAGTAGAAGGAAGATCCGTTGGGTTGGCACAACCACTTACCGTTGGTGAAGGTGGAGGTATACTTGATATTGAAGTTGCTGTAAAGGGAATGCCGTTTGATTGTGTTGAATAATACGCCACCCACTCTGAATACCTTGAACCCCGGCTATTAGTAACAGTAGTAAGATAAGCAGCCGGAGTGGTAAATGGGGGATACATAGTAGACGTTTTAGTCGCAGTAACTGTGTCGGTACCACTTACAGTTGGATTAAAGGATACTACCCCAGACAATGTGGCTGTCCCACTAACGAAAGTAGTTGTAAATGGTGGTGGTAAAGAAAATGAAGGAGTCTCCACTATAACGACTTTAGTCACAGTTGGTAAACCATCAGACCCCGTGATATAGACCGATGAAGTGAGAGTTGAAGTCTTGGCACCTGTGTACAAGGCAGTTGTTGTCGTTGTTTGAATTGGATATGCTGGACATTGTTTATATACATCAGTAGCTTGAGCTAAATAACCTGTCCAATCAGTATGGGAGGCACCAAGTGGATCAACAAAGGATGCATTCAACACGGCATTCCCATCTGTATTCACATAGGTAATAAGTATCGGATAGGCAACACCTTTCTGTAATGTATATGATGCACTGGCCACATTTGAAGTACTGTAAGTTCCATAAACGGCAACGTTGTTGGTGAAAGATGGGTTGTAAATAGCATTGGGACAACATTGGATGGCAGTTGTATTACTGAAAAGGATAGCTGCATAATCATCCAATCCCGTCAGTTTGAATGTATATACACCGCTTGTTGTTGGAATAAAGAAAGCAGTTGCTTCCACCACAAAAGAAGTCAATACGATGTTAACACCATAAATTTTACCATAATTTAAAGAAAAAATACTGGGAACGGCATTGAAGTTCACATTGTTAAGGTTTGAGGCCGTTCCTAAAACGGATCCAGAAGCATACTGGCTTTTCGTTGAAAGGAATGTTTTAAAATTATTGTTAGATACAGATCCGGAATTGTAGGAATATATGATAGCGGAAAAACCATTTGTTCCAAAACCATTTTTTGGAATAAGACAACCTTGAGAAGTTGATTGAGCACGAATGCCTGCCATAAACCATGATATAAAGCATATCAGTAGCAAGATATTTGCTTTCGCTTTACTAAATAAAAGCATAGTAATTTTTTTTCTTTCTTATAGCACTTGATTAGTATTCTTGATCTGTCTAGGGGTGCTTTACGGAGTTTAACCAGGAAAAGACAGGAACAAATATGAATAAAAGAAAGTAAGCATCTAACAGTTTTATATAAGAACGGTAGGATGTTCGAAAGGCCTAAGTTTGGCCGGTCCCGAATGCTTATTAACGCATGAAGAAGAGAGTTTGTAAGGAAGATGTGTGCGAGTGTGGGTGACCTTGGTTAGTTGCGCATATCTAACGTTTCGTTAAGGGTTGAGCAGCTGAAGAATTTGTGCGGTACAGTTTTATTTTAGTCTACTTTTCCCCTAACTGCGTGCGTTTGTGACGATTGTTCGAAGTGTTTAAAGTTTTCATTCCCATGGAGATAGAATTTTCAGAATGCAGGTTGATAGGGGATGCTGCGGTGTTTTCACTGGACGGAGTTGCTCGAGATGAGAAATTCTAAAACCCTCCAATCAGGGCCAAGATATTAACACGTTAATGACTGCAGAAAGCAAGATGAAGAGCTGAAAAAACGATCCTAGGTGCCTAGGTCACATCTTATGCAATCCCTTGGTTTGCAGGAGTTCAACCGTAGCTGTGAGTGTGTCAGCAGGGTTTGCCAGCCAGATCCCCCACGCACACGCACTCTTGCCGTTGAACTACGAACAGATTAGTTCCTTTGCTTGGGTTAAATAAAACTAAAAGCCAAAAATAGTACGTAGAAAAGTATCATTGCTTATTTTTCTGCAAAGGCAGAATTGGGAATGATACGTTTCTTGGGTTCCAAGACACAAGATCGAGATTTATCACTATCTGACTAATCTTATTTTTTAATTTTTTGGTGCAACCTAGTCACTCAAACACTTTATTAGGATAAGCGTTAAAAGGGATGGTTCTATTCAATCTTTATCGTTTTGATACTGAAGCTAGGAAACATAATTAATTCCTGCAGCGAGAAATAGACGTTGCAAAATTAGTACTTTCCCCCAAGATGCTTAGACCTTCTACTTCTGTCGTACGGCATCTGCTTAGCTCTGAAATCTCCAGGAAACCAGTTTACGTAGGAACAGGTTGAAATTGATGCGCTTAACTTCATGGAGATCGTTTGTAAGTACGTAGTTATAATTGCCTTAAAGAACCATTACCTTCAGCCCATCAACTCGCACGTTCCGGTGTTCGGAGACCAGTAAAGTTAGTACCGAGACATGTTGTCCTAAGCCACAGGTGAGGTATCTGTGGAATCTTGTAACGTTATTTGCCATGATGCAAGTTTTTACGTAACGATGTGAAAGATCGAGATGCAGAGATTCGACAGAGATGCCACTAATAATACGAACGATCTTCGGGTACCTTAAACACTACACTGGAATGCTTCGAGGGACATATCGGGATTCCTGGCCAAGTTCATTCTATAGACTTCCTTTAAGTTAACGTACCCACTTACAATCTAGATGGTTGACAAAAGAACCCTAAAATTAGAATCTTATGTAAGCATTTTTTGAACTGTCACAATTACGTGCTTAAATCCGCGGCTTATTCCTGACTTTAACAATATTTGATATGTTCTAGTAAAATGTTTCTTTCTTGGCCTCATTTCATATTGAGGTGTTTTAGGCAGAAATAAGGATGTTAAATATAGGACGGTCCTTTGTATTAGGTCTAGCATTAGTTAGATATATCCAAAACTGATGACTCACGAATGTGAAAACTTTTTCCTTCACTGAGTATAGAAAAAGGACCCAGACGGACAGTCAATAATCCTTGGAGGTGTTTCAAATACTAGCTGCTACATAAGGCATATTTATATTTACACAATTATCAGTAACAAGAGAGCATTACTAGAAACCCAGCCCTTCTAAGGGCAGGAGATAAATTCTTGAATATTTCGTATAAATTTTTTTTTGTCTCTTCATATGTCAGAAATAGTAAGAAAACTGAATTTAATTAACTTTTCGCAGGCCCGGTAATTCAATAGAAGAAAGTTTCAATAAAAAAAATAAAACTTGAGCAATTGGGCTACCAATTTATACAACTAGGACTTGACTTCAAAAGCTCAAGTTTTTTTAGAAAGGATCTTGTTAGTGGTATAGTTGTCTTTATAAAGTTAGTGGTCACTGGTGTTTGAATTGCTTGTTCTTTTCTCTGACTGAAGCTGAAAACATTGAAGTGTTTTTTCAATTTAAGGTTAACAAAGTGAATTCAACAAATTTCTTTTTCAATATATTAATTTTACACACAATTGGTTCATGATTAAACTATTTCTTTATAGATTTTAGAGGTAAAAAATATTGTTTATTTTCTTCTTTGTATATTCGATTAAGTTAACACTAATAGCTTTTTATTAAATTATTACAAAACTCAAAGAAAAAATAAATATAAAATTTGGAGTTGAATTTCTGTCCTAACAATCTAAGTGTAATTTTCAAACCTACAAGAGTTATATTCTTTGAACAAATTGTGAAACGTGGCCAGAATTCAGGGAAATATTAGTTTTGAAAGTCTGATAAAAAATTACGTAATACATAGAGAAGAATTCCTTGAGGAAGATTCCTGACAATTGACCGAAATTTTAATGCTTTTCCCTAAAAAACCCCAGTACTTATAACTTAATGTTTCAATTATTTGTTTTGACAAATTATTTTAGCCCGTATTTTGATATAGCTGTTCACTAAGAGTGAATCAGCTTTTTTTTAGTGAATGTTAAGATATTTAGCCCCCTCCCTCCTGTATGGAAAATTCAGTTTTCAAGACAAATATCATGTCACCTGGTAGGCTACCTAAATTTGCCCTTAACTTCAAGTGAGAATGTTTGCTATTGTCATAGTATGAGATTGTTAAATTTTGCATTACTCTTACCTCGGTATTTTGATAATGATTATTCGCCCTCGGTATGCTCGTTCCAAATTGAAAGAAACGGTGATTTTCTGAAAAAGAGGTAAAGACAGACTGACACCAAACTCTTTAATAGAAAGACTAACAAGCAATGTCATTCTCATCAGATCAGTTCATTGGAAAGTTATCTTCTCTGGAGGATACACAAGAGTCAATTGCAAGTGCTGCCAAATGGTTAATGTCACAGTATAGAGAATCGGCTCAAGTGGCCGAGTGTTGGAAGAATTATATGTTAAAATCTAGTACAAATACAAGAAGGAAACTACTGGGCTTATACCTGGCAAATCATGTTGTTCAACAAGCTAAGAGCCAACAGATTGGACAATTCCAAGACTCTTTTGGGTCCGTAATGAGCTCTGTTATCGGAGGTATCTATAGTGAACTTCCAGGTGATTTGAAAAAGAAAGTAAAGAGAGTATGTGATATTTGGAGAGAAAGACATATTTTTGCTCCAGAAGTTCTAACCAACATTCAAAAAAAATTAGATGATAATGCTACGTCACTGCCTGAAACTATACCACCAATATTTAAAGACTTGATGAAAGATTATATTAAATTAGACAAAAATAAGCGTCATATAGGTGTATCAAAAAATAGATTTGACAATGCCATCCAAGAATTGAATCCTACTAGTGCCGTATACTTAGAGAATTATAATACTGTTTCCAAAATTGGAAACATGGTAACTGATAGCATCTTAACTACTATACATTTGAGAGAGGATATGATACATAAGCTCCAAAATATAGTGGAGCAACAGAAAAAATTTCTAGAAGAAGATAGAACGATATTAACTGAGGTCGAATTTTCACTACTTTCTAAAAATCCAGAGAAAATCAATCAGGCCAGTGCAGATGACGATCTTTTACCAACCTATGAAAAAGAAGAAGATGATGACGATGACGACGATATCGATTCGAGTTGTGACGATAGTGACTCCATAGGCAGTAATAGCAAATTAAAATCTTTAAAAAGGAGAAGCATGGATAGTATGTCTCCAGGATTAGAAGAGGAAGAGTCAAAGAAACGAAGGTCAGATATATCTGACCAGGATAAAAATAACGAAGACGCTACTAAAACAGAAGAAACAGAGGGGACAATTACTGACAATGTTGGCCATCAAAACACTTATCAAGTTGAAGAAAATGCTGGAATTACGTCTAATATTCAAGACCTTTTAAGTAAATTAGCCAATTAAGGACAAATAAAAGAATCTCAATCTCATATGCGTAGTTTAATTTAAGTATATATTGACCTACCATAAAATAATAACTAACTACTTTGAAAAGTAAGGAAATGCAATCTTGAATTCAACTCAATCAGTTATTTACCTTTGTAAATCAATTACACTGCTTTTTCCTGTCTTATGGCAATGTAGAATAGCCCACCTTGTGCCTTTTGAAGCCTCCTTAGATAAATTGTTATAAATGTTGGTTGCAAAACTCCTGGGTGTGGAATTGTTACCAGATCCGAAAACTTTTCTCAGCCATTCCTCTTTCTGAGCTAAAGACGTAATAGATATTATCTCCAGCGTTTCATCTCGAAGTGCATCAACCGTAAATACAGGAGCTGATGCTAAGTTATTAATAATGACATTTGATGCATTACGGGCAGCATCCTCATATACCCATTTTTCTCTCTTACTTGCCTTCTTCGCTCTTGTAGCCATGTTTGGAATATAAGTAACCTTTTGATTCGTCGTTCCCACAACTCCCTCTTCATTATCACCGTCCTGACTACCACTTGCACTACTTTTATCGTCCCAAGGCTTATTCTCTTCATGCTTATCTCCTAGTGTTAGTGAATCATTAATCAAATCATGGTTACCTGATTCTTGTTGATACAGGATCATAAAATCATCAATGTCAAGATCTATATCCACGTTACTACTCAATCTTTTAATCTTTAGTGGTTTATATTTCCTTTTATGACTGGACATGGTGTATGTTTGTTGTTTAATGATAATGATCCAATCAACACCATCGTGCTGAGCACCAGATACGACATCATCAACTGTATAACAATTCCTTAAAAAATCAGCTTTAATACCACCTTTCCAGAGACGATTCAGTATACTAACACCAATTGTATCTAAAAGTGAGTTTGAAAAACTTGAAATTAAGACATCGCATCTACTTGGTTTCCATTCTAGGCCGCCATCTTTTAAGAATTTACTTCTTTTCTTGACTCGATTATTTGTGGCTAGCTTGAAATAGCTTTGTCCCACACTAAATATAGTTTCCCAAGCCAGGTTGAAACCAACGGCTCTATTTGTGCTTGTTCCTTTCTTAGCTGACGGTCTTGAAAAATATGGGATCAAATTATCGTATCTTCCACCAGCGGCTATCAAACTCCCTGTGGATCCATCGTCATAAACTGCTTGAAACATTATTCCTCCCTTGTAAAAGGCAAAATTATAGTTACCTAGTGGTGATATAACCAAATTTCTTGTAACCTCCAAAGGTTTCAAAAAGTTCAGAACTTTAGAGATATACGATAGGGAGGCATCAATATTTCGAAGATAGGGACTATCTACCATTATCTTATGTAATCTTCTCCTGGCCGTTTCAAAATCTAACCTAAAGTCGAATAATTCAAGATCATTAAGGGAAGTTGAAGAAATATTAAATTGAGCTTTTAGTTCATTTTTAATCTCTTTAAACGTTTTTGCATAACCTACCTGAGATAACATCCTTGATATTAGCGGCCTTTGAGCTTTATCAATATTGGTAAAATTAAATACACTCTCAAGAATATCAGCATGATTCATGACAAACAAGGTATTGGTCTTTTCAAAAACAGGGAAGCTAGTTAAAATTTCATCAATGATTTTCAGACTCTCAGCATCGTAAAATTGGGAGTCTGATGATGAACCTGATATGATATCAAAATCAATTTCTCCAAATTTCCTTGGTTCTAAGCTTGAAGTAGACTTTTCAGGTGGACGATACACATACTGAAGACGAAATTGCTTTGCAACACAATTTGGATTCTTGGATAAATACCTGGCCATTGGGTATGTCAAGTCATATTGAAGTTGCAACACTGTTCCACCTCGATCCAAAATTTCATAGACACTTTGGGTAGTATATATTGGTGCCTTTGGGAAAATTCGTGGTGGTGAGTTATTTTCAATACCACCATGTTTTCTGAAAATCTTAACTACCTCTTCCATCATCTGGGATCTCAAAATTTGGGCAAAGCGAGTTGAAGTAGAAGGAGCATTATCGTATAGGATATCATTAGTTAGACTATAAGGTTGGTTAAAAAGATTTTCCCTAACTTGCTGTTGCCAAGGAGATGAAGGATCAGCCAAACTTTTCAATGCTTCTTTAATAGCCTCATCTTGATGCTTAACAGGTAGCCAGCCACTGTTCAACAATGTTCTAGCACCTGGTCTTTTTGTGGGGTCATGATCAAGTAATAATTTTATAATTTTTTTCTCCACACGTTGCTTGTTTTCATCGAAATCTGTAGGGAATTTTATCGATGCTAATCTTAAGTCTTTCAAACTATTTACCCGTTCCATACCTGTTCCAAATGGATAAATCATCTCGAAGAAAATTATTCCAAGTGAATACATATCAATTTTTTCATTATAGTTACCTTTCCCATTCAAAACCTCCGTGGCAACATATAATGCTGTACCAATAGCCGATGTCAGATTTTCAGTGCTACCGACCACACTTTGGGAATCTAATTTTAATATATCTAGCGACCGATGCACATTTTTAGCCAGACCGAAGTCACCAATCTTAACATTCCTGGACTCATCTATGAAAATATTCATAGGCTTCAAATCTCTATGAATAATACCTTGCGAATGGATATAGCTTAGTGCTTCAAGAATCTGTCTAAATAGACGCCAATATTCGTCTCTCTGGTTACTTAGATTTTCTGTATGAATTAAATCATATAGTGTTCTGTTCTCACAGTATTCCATTTGAATGAATAGAGTACTCTTCTTCTTAACCTTAGTAGGTCTTGATATTTTTTCACTTTTCGTTTTGTCCTTTGATTCTCCATCTGATTCATCTGAAGAAGCTTCTATTTCATCTTCATCACTTGTGGTTATATCAGTCGTGAGTTGTTCCGTTGAACTATTTGCGAAGACAATATCTGGATAGCCAGAATTCGAAATAAAATCCCAATTACTATTTTCGATATCATCTATGTTCTGGCTTCTGAAGATGTGTGATTGATTGAAAGACTCAGATTCTGACTCCGACTCCGACTCCGTTCCGGATTGATCTGTCTTATCAGAATCAGTTTCCTCGTCGCTTGATACCATGGTAGTATTGCTTATGGCATCTTCTTCCAACCATGCTGCGTAATAACGAACCACATATTGATGGTTCAAGCTGGCTAGAAGCATCACTTCACTTAAAATAGTCGACAGCTTTTCTTCTGTATGTCTAATTTTCTTAATGGCATAGTAACGACTATCCAAAGTATTACGTGCTTTAACCACCTGACCGAATGCCCCTTTACCTAAAACAGCGATTTCTTCGAAATCAGAAGCATATCTTGTTTGCTCTTCTTGGAAAACCATAAATTTATTGATATTAAGATCAATATTTGTTCTTAAAAATTTCATTGGCAACAACTCCAGGGTACCAAGACGCCTTTTAGGATCATCATCAAGCATTTTCGATAGAAAATCATATAAGCTCTCATCCATATTGGTAGAAGTTAAAAATTCTTGGACAGAAGAAAAATTCGTACGCGTATCAGGTCCACTAATCATTTGAACAAACAAAACACCAAGTTGCCAAATGTCAGTCATTAGATTTGGTCTGTTATTATTTGGTTTACTAAATTCTGGGGGTGGCCATGCGCATTCAGGAACCTCTACTTTGATCCCATGCTTATTTGGATATCTTGAAAGCATATGCAGTATGTCATACCCAAAACTTGGATACATTAACTTAGGGACTGTAGTTCCAAAATCAGAATCCTTGGCCAATGAAATGCTTTCTGAACCAATACATTTGTGAAATATTCCCACCTTATGTAGCGCTTCCAATCCCTCTAAAAGACGGATCATCCATATACGGGCTGTTGCTAAATTCACATATCCGACGGACTGAAGTACATCACTCATTGGATACGATGCAGAGTATTCGGTTAAAAGTTTAATTTTCCATACAAAAGTGGCATTATTTCTACCCATTCGTTCCACCGTATACGCGTATAAATGATTGACATTATCTTGTTTCACTTTTAATAAAGATTCCAATGTTTTCTCTAGATTAGAAATTTCTTTCTTACCGTTGCTAGTATTGAAATAGGAATTATCTAATTCAATTTCTGTCAATAAATAATAGAAATTTTCCATCATTTCCGAGGACATTAGGGCATCTGCCAATGGGGAATCCGGAGAAATATATGGTTTTACCAGATATTGCTTTGAAAAGTAAAATAAGTCACTATCTAATTTAATTGGAGTTGGATTAACCACGGCTTTAAACTTATACATTGAGTTATTAGGTAATTTTGCCTTAATAGTCTTCGAAAAGACGACCGCTTCACCAGAGGTGACCCAATCAGACGGTGGTAATAAGTTCATTTGTGATCCAGGGTTAAAGAAAACATCATCATCATCTTTTCTCTTTTCTAGTTCCTTTTGAACAATTTCGTCAATGATCTTTTGTTCACTTATCTTCTCTTGCTCCACTTTCTTTTGTCTTTCCATTTCTTCCCGTTCTAATTGTTCTTTTGCCTCTTTTATCCTCATCAATCTATCATCTTCCAAAGAATGACTGTTAGCCATATTTTGAAACTCATCTAGCTTTTCTTGAACCACTGAGGTTATTTCAAAAATGAATTCTTGACCTCCGGCATTCTTGTGAATAGACTTAAAATCATTCTCCAATGTCTTCAATTGAGTATCCATAACATTTTCAACATTGACAAATGTTATCTCAGGAGCAGTATGTGGATACATTGGAGTCAAGGCGATATGCAAAGTTAAAGATGATTGCACAGGATTGTTATCTGTAGATCGCAGAGAAATTTCAAAGATGATTTGAGGTTGTTTATCCCAGCTAGATTTTTTCTTGGTAAAATCGACAAAATCATCCATGTAGATGGATCTGATTGCCTCCAGTTCATTGGTTTGAATTTCATAATATTCGTTTAGAGTAAGACATTTAACCATATTTGTCCTTTTGTAATGTGCAATTATTTGAATCTAATTGTGTTAGTGTTCTAAAATAACAAGTGTCAAAGGTATCTATAGATCAAACACTAATATATGATGTGGGATATTACGAAGAACTCCCTTGGTATCATCGGATACTTCCTTTTGAAGTTCAAGTATCAATATGTGTGTGACCTTAAAACTGTTATCATTTTGGATGCGCAGCTTCACTAAGCGAGAACCACGATACCCGGCTTGCAAGTGTTTCTTCAATACAGACACAACTTGAAAGTAAATGAATGCTTCGACTTAAGGAATCATTAAAAAAGCTATATACCTACAAATATATAACGTAAAAAGGGTTAATTATTGGCCTGTATTTCATCAGGCACAGCAGTAGCTCCCTCCGTCAATGGATGTAATTCTTCATCAGGAAGCGGAGCAGGTGCTGGTGGTATATTCAAGGTCACATCTGAATCATCCAAAAGTGGTTTAAAAGGAATTTCTTCATCGATGGCTGGAAAATTTCTTCTATAGCAAAAATGTGCGATCACGTATCCTAGGATAGAACCTATCAGGACATCAACGAAATGGTGTCTATAATCTTGAGTTCTTGATAATGCAATCAAAGATGCTCCTAGCAATGGCATTAGAGCAAATACTTTCCTCCAATATCCAGTCAATATATTTTCGGTCAGTAATTGCCCACATAACCATAGATACAGATACCCCAAACCGGCAAAACTTTGACTGGAGTGACCAGATGGAGTAGTTCTAAACCCGTCCATTAAGATTGCCCTATTTTCTGTTGTACAGACTTCGGAAGCCGTAAATAAAACATCTGTTGGCAAATCCGGCTTAGGTTGACAACGTGCTAAGAAGTCAGGTCTTAATCTTCCTATCCAATTCTTGATAAAATTGGTAATTAACGTGGTTGAAAACCATGATACAAAAAGTCCCAATACAGAGATGTAAATTAAAAAGCCCCTATGTTTTGGATCAGCGAGTATCAGTCCAAATATGATAATAGCTACCAATGGAAGGAAGAGAGAATAGACAAATAACATAAAGTCACTGACTCGTTGTGGATCTGCATATGGATGAGATATGGTTAAATCATTAAGATAGAATTGTCTTTGGAAGGGTTCCTGGTAATAGACCGGATAGCATAGGATCATCATAGTGAATAAAAGGATCACATCTGTAAGCCTCCATTTGGGATTCCTATTAGCGAAGCTGGTTGGATTACCTACTAGAGTTAACCTGTCCACAGCCATAGTGATATAATTTGCACGATTCTTGAGATCCCGACCTTTATTTGCCAGACTGAGTTGTTTTACCAGTTAATATTAGGAGTTTCATATTTAGCAAGTCTGCTCTGATAGTTTTATTGTGGCATTTCTGCTGTGGGGCACGGGCGGCCACAAGTGAACAGCAAACCTTCTCATCACTTGAATAAGAAGAAGATGATCAGTTGAGCAATAGCATTCATAGACGGGAGCAAATGTTTAAATAATTGAATAACCATCGTATTGAATAGTTTGCGTCAATTACCAATTCACTAAAAGCGTTGTTGCGTAGAATTGTTGGTCCAATGCCACGGAGCTTCGTCTTAGGTAAGATCAATAAAGAAAGTTAATCCTCTACACTTTCTGCAATACACCGTAACACATAACGGTTTACATTATTGCTTTCCCTCTTTACCGGTTGCTGTTTCTATTTTGTATATACTTGGAGACAAGACTTCGATGATGGCCCGGTGGCGAATCTTAGAAATATTTAATAAACAAGATTGAGTTGAAGGAGGACATATCAACCACTTGAGTACTAAAAGAATATAGAAGAAACCCAAGAAAAGCTTTCTTCTTGTATCAAGCTGATTTTTTCAATTGGAAAATATTATTGGAGTTGACCAACTTACAATACATCAAATTGTATTTTTTGAGTCATCGTCGGCGGCTAATTCGATATACTATAAAGACAGAATGTCAAACTTCTTTAGAGATAGTTCTTTGGGGTTTAAACCAAGATCAAATATTTTCTCAAAGTTAAGAACCGAGAAGGAACCGAATCAACACACTCAGAATGAAGAAATATTACTATCTGAAGAAGAAGAAGAAGAAGATTCTTCCATGATTCATCAAATTCTTATGGAGGGCTCAAAGAAACAGAACGATTACCATACGTCCTTGAGCACAAACGGTACTACTTTAAATGACTATAATGAGGGTGAAAAGGTTACGAGTATGGATGGCAGCACCCCCTTAATGAGAAAAATTGGCGTTGACTCCCACGTAAAGAAAAGCAAGGAATCAAATGATGATACGGAAGATTTTGAAATCACTGAAGTTAGAAATGTTTCTACTCCATCAAAGGGAAGGGAAAAGACACTTTTTGGAAATGAAGTAGAAAATAAGTCAGATAAAATTGAGAAGGATAAAGTACCAAGTGCGCCTTCAAACAACGGAGACTCCTCTAATGACGTTCTTTTAGAGGCATTCACTAGTACGCAACGAATCTGTGCTACTTTGAAACAGGAATTACAAACCCAACAATTGGAAAATAAAAAGCTCAAAGTGCAAATTCGAAATTTTGAAGTAGATTCCGGAAAAATCCATACAAAAGTCGAGAAATATCACCAATTATTGAAAGCTTTACAAGAAAAACTTAAAATTCTTTTGAGTGAAAGGGATAAGAATAGCCAAGATTGTGCTGAACTGAAGAAAACTTATGAAACATTTCAAGAGAAAATAACCTGCTATAGAAATGCAATTTCGGACATGAAAGGGTCCATTTCTAATTTAAAATCATTAAAAAAGGACACTGAACTAGAACTGATGAAGAAGGAGAAGGAAATTGAATACTTAAAGAGAGAAGTAGATGACACTTCTGGACAATTAAGTGAGGAAAAAATTAAAAATTGTTCTTTGCTCCAAGAATTTACCAAGACTAGGGAAACATTGAAGGAAAATTTCGAATCCCAAAAAGAAGATTTGAAGGAAAAGACAACATCCATGGAGAACTGTTTACGAACTTTATTTAAAGATGAAATGACCAAACAATTAACTGAGATAGAAAAAATTTCCAATCAAAACTTTGAAGCGTATCTTGAGGAGAATTCTAAAAGGTATTTAATTTCTCTAAGAAAAAACACCCTTTTTAACATGTCGGGTTTTGATGTGATTTATTACTAACAAGAATATATACGAAAAAAGTCTAACTACTGAATTCAAGAATATGTTTGAAACACATGAGGGGGAAGAATTCAGTAAAATGGCCAAACATCATGAAGAAGAATTAGAGCAATTCTTAGAACAAAAAATAAATGTGTCTCAAATACTAAATGCCTTCGAAAAAAATTGGACCTCTTCAAATGAGAGCAACAACAATCAAATTTTAGAACTATTAACGAAAGTAATAACAAAGGTAAAAGATTCGGATGAGGGCAACCACCAACTACTAACCAACATAGACGAAAATATAACTAAGTATAAAGAGGCATTAACTAAAGGTGAAGAATATGAAAATAGGATCAAACATTTAGAAAATAAACTATCGGCATTGGAAGAACAAAAAATAGCGAATATTAGTGCTCTTGGAACCAAGGATGCTCAATACGAAGAATTGGAGAAAATACTAGCCACTAAAAACATTCAGATATCAGAGCTAGGCAAAGTTGAGAAAGATTTAACGACAAAACTAGCAACCTTAACTTGTGACCTGGAAAATTCCAAATCAGAATTAGAGAATTTGAGAGAATTGACGAACACACAGAAGTCTAATTGGGAAAATAAAATTGCATCTCAAACTGAAATTTCAAATATCTTGACATCAGACAACGCAATATTAAAGAAACGAATTATTCAATTAGAAGAATCCAAGATCAAATACGAAGAGGAGCAATTCAATCGATTGGATAAATTTCAGAAGAACAATGAACAACTACAAAGACTGAATGTTGAACTCGTCCAGTTAAAAGCGCATGAGCTCGAGCTAGAAGAAGACAACAGAAGTTTGAAAAAACAATTGGAGAAAAATACTAATGAACAAGATGAAAACGCTTGCGAAGTCCAATCACTGAAAAAGCAAATAACGCAATTAATATCAGAACGGCAATTATCATTATCCGATAACTTAGATTTGAAAGACAAATATGAGGAATTACAGAATATAATAAAAGCCAAAAGCCAAAAGATGGTTGTCCTGGAAAAACGTTTAGAGGATCGACAAACGACGGACCAAAAACAAAAGAAGAAAGTTTCGTCCCCACATTTTGCAGATAACAAAAGCAAACTAAAGCAAGATGAGGAAAAAATCAAAATAAAACCACGAGAACACTCGATAGTTAAGAAACCAGAGGCTGAAATTATGAATGATGAATTTGATTTGTCATCGTCTTCAAATGACGATCTGGAACTTACTAATCCGTCACCAATTCAATTAAAAGCTTCCAAGACACGCACTAAAAGGGATAGCGCCTTGATGAAGCCACCAGGTCATATAAAGAAGAAAATATTGCTTGTTGAAGACGAATATTCAGAGAATAAAAAGAAGCGAAGACGTCATTGAAGAAAGGTCATCACAATAACTATATACACGTTTATCATATTTTGAAATAGTGTTGCTAAATAAGATAATATTACCCTCCATTGTACATATACTTAACAATGTGCATCCACATGTCACTTTACCTTGTTGATTTTACCCAATATTTCCTCCTCATCCATGCGATGGAAGACCTTTTCTATTAAATCCTTATTTGCGGTATTTTCTATATGAAGGACAGGAATATCGAAACAATATGCCTTCCACCACTTTTGGTTCTGCAACTCATTGATATTAACCTCTTTCAACTTAATATGGGCCGATTTCAGCTTCTCATCATCGAGAAGTTCTTGCAGGTTTTCCTTTGCCTCCTCGCAAAGTCCACAATTAGGCTTCGAGAAGAGTGTCAGTTGTACATCAGATAATGCTAGTAATCTCGCATTTTTGGAAAAGGGACGCAAGAGTAGTCTATTCATCATGAGAATTCTCTTTAGATTTCTCTGCTCCGAGCTTTCTTATTACGTATTGAGGTCCACGAGGGGTTCGGAGTTATAAGAGCAAAGAGACCAAGCTCACAGTAACAGTGAAACAGTTTCCTGTATGGTTGCAATGACAGACCCCACGTTCTCAATCCTGGTTTTCCTCTAAGAATAAAGTGTAGAAAAGATGGAGCACAGGCCTCCGAGTGATGGATGAGTCCGACAACTTGCCTTGCTTTTTCCCAGTTACTCTCTCTTGCAGCTCCAACAGTTATATAAGGACACCAATTCCTCGACCGTAATATCGTCGATAAGTGCTTATATACTCATTCACTTGCATTTCACCAAGTAGATTATATAACTCTTTGAAATATGCCACTCTCGAAACAAGAATTGAAAGAAATTGAAACCACTTTAGTCAAGTTGCTTCGTGAAGAGATCGGTCCTATCGTCAAAACACATACGGGTACCAATTTCAGTTCATACGATGACAAGGCCAATGAGGTTGATTTAGTTACTGTGGTTGATAAACAAGTGGAAGCTATTATCAAGAAGGAACTAAATGCGAAATACCCTAATTTTAAATTTATCGGTGAAGAAAGCTACGTGGTTGGTGAGACTAAGATAACTGCTGATCCGACATTTATTGTCGACCCCATCGATGGGACTACAAATTTCATTCATGGATATCCTTACAGTTGCACTTCTTTGGGTTTAGCTGAAAATGGTAAACCTGTCGTCGGTGCGGTTTATAACCCACATTTGGATCAATTGTTCCATGGATCTAAGGGAAATGGTGCATATTTGAATGAAAAGAAGATCGATGTTAAGAAGAGACCATTAACTTTGCAAAAATCCGTAGTGGGATTGGAAGGTGGAGCTGAAAGAACTGAAGGTCCTGATGGAAACTTTGATAAGAAGATGGCTACTTACAAGAACCTATTGAGTGATAAAGGAGGTTATGTTCATGGGTTCAGAAGTGTAGGAAGTGCAGCAATGAACATGTGCTATGTCGCTGCAGGTATGTTAGATTCATATTGGGAAGGTGGCTGCTGGGCCTGGGATGTTTGTGCTGGTTGGTGTATCCTGGAGGAAGCAGGCGGTAGAATGGTTGGTGGTAATAAGGATGAATGGCAAATTCCAGTGGACAGAAGATGCTACTTTGCCATTAGAGGAGGTTGTGGAGAAGAAGAACAGACTGCTTATGTGAAATCTTTCTGGTCCCAAGTTGAAGGTCGTTTAGAATATTAAGTTGATATTTGTATCACTCCATTTTAGTGAATTTACGTACTGAAAATAACTTTTTATACAAGGTGAAGGTGGACTTTACTTTCGATTTTTTAGATTACATTCTTAACTTAATTTGAAGTAGGTACCCATCGAAGAATACGACATTGGGAACTGTCATCTCTTAGAGCTGTTGAATTAGTGTCAGAGACCTTTATAAAGCTTCCTTAACAAGAAAAAGCTATATATTCTTGGGAAAAATAGTAGGAATTAAATCGAAAGGTTCACTCATTAATTAATTTTGAACACTTCCTAAATTACGATTACTATTGATAATATAAAACGTTAGCGCTAGGTACGCGTTTAAAAACTATCTGACGCGTAAAGCAAAATTCATTTCGCACAAGAGATGTTCTTCGCAGTCTTGACAGTGAAGCACTAGACAACGAAGGACCCATACTCAAGAACATGAGCATCGACGAGGAATATCAAGAGGGAACTGCATCCACATATGATAATAAGAAGGTGATTGTGGCAAGAAAAGCTGTCAGGTATATCCTTTCCACTGCGGAGAGTCAAAACACAATTATCTCAGATGCTAAACTGAAAAAGACACTTGCTGAGATGTACAAGGAAGAGAATGTCGGAAAAACCATTAGTTTTAATACCATGTTTATTGAGATCAATAAAATCCTAGGCGATGTTTATGGATACGAGCTAAAAGGGCTACAAGCTAAGATTGCTGCTAACGCTACCAAATCTACTCAATCAAAGTCAAAAGACTTAATCGAATTCATAGATTCAAGGGCAAAACACTTTATTCTTCTGAATAAAATGCCTTATCTTAACAATTTTGATGAATTCAAGTTATTACAAAGCATAAGAACATATGAAGATTTGATTGTCAATGGGGAATATGTTGGTGATGATATGGGCCTCGAGAGTTCCAATACTTTGGAGAGTAAACTGAATGTAGACCAGGACTTGGTCTTCAAAGGGCTGCTTAGTGTTGTATTATGTGCTATTATCTTTTCCAAAAACAATATTCTTCATCAGGAATTATTGACCCACTTAGAAAAATTTGGGGTTCCTACTGATGGGAACCGAATCCCAGTCATTAATTGGAATATAGACGAATTGATGAAAATTCTAGAAAGAAGAGAATACGTTACCAAAATGGAAGAAAAATCTGATGTGGCAGGCGAAGTAATACTTTATCGTATTGGGAGACGAACTCAGGTAGAATTCGATTTAGATTCATTAACAGCATTAGTCAAGGAAGTGACGGGCTTGGATGGGCCTCAGGCGGAGGGAATAAGAGAAGACGTCAAAAAGAGTGTAGGTGATGCGTATCCAAGGGATTGAAAGACGGTTTATCTACATTAACAATGCCCGGACTTCAAAAGACGTGTCTCTGGCACGCACACACGCACACGCACATATATATCTCAACTCCCTATTGTCCCCATGCATTGCTGAAGATTTATTCATATACTGGCACTGATGTTACCTGTTCATCTACGTAATGAAACATTTTGAAATTTCACCGCGTAATTCCGAAAATGGATAGATCGGGAAATTCCTTTGATTTGTACGATTCTCGAGGCTCGTTCAAGATTTCATTTCAACAGATTATCCTTGTAGGTTCGTTTAACGCCAATCGCAAATGGCCCATTCAGGTATATTGTGTTTCTATCTACGTACATATTATATATTACATCTCCTATTGAACTTCAATTTTTGGACAGGAAATGGTTTTTCCTAAAGTGCTCTTGAAATTAACGTGGCTAATTGATTAGAAGCGATAACTAATATTTGAAATCCATATGAATAGCACAGATTTGATCGTGGTCGTGGTACTCGTTGCATTGTTCCTGCTATACAAATATCTAGAAACAATCAAGGAACTCATATTTTCTAATGACGATGCGATCTCTGCTGTTAATTCAAGCTCCAGAGATATTGCGCATGTGTTAACTGAGAACAACAAAAATTATTTGGTTTTATTTGGCTCCCAAACAGGAACTGCAGAAGATTATGCCAAGAAATTTGCAAAGGAACTAACAGCAAAATTTGATCTAAACGTTCTTTGCGGTGATCTGGAATTATACGATTACGGTTCCTTGAATGAACTACCTGAGAATGTTATTGTTTCCATCTTTATGTCCACTTATGGTGAAGGTGATTTCCCAGATGGGGCTGTCAAGTTTGAAAACTTCATCAGTACCGCAAGTGAAAGCTCTCTGGAAAATCTGAGGTTCACCGTTTTTGGGTTAGGTAACTCTACCTATGAGTTCTATAATGGAGCTGCAAGGAAAGTGCAGAAGTATCTACAAGCGGCCGGGGCAAGCTTACTTGGATCTATTGGTGAAGGGGATGATGCTACTGGTTCTACAGATGAAGATTATTTGACATGGAAGGAACTTATAATGGGAGAATTGAAAAATGTATTGAGCCTTGACGAACAAGAACAAAAATTCAAACCGTCCTTCCAATTAGAAATTTTGGACACTATTGACTCAAATACTTCTCTTGGTGAACCAACCAAAAATTATCTACCATCCGCTTTGCTAAAGGGGGAAATAAATGGCCCATTTAGTATATCTGAGCCATATCTGGGACATATCAGTAATTCTCGAGAACTTTTCAAATCGGATGATCGTAATTGCATACACAGTGAGTTTGATATTTCAAACACTAATTTAACTTATTCCACAGGTGATCATTTGGGTATTTGGCCATCTAATGCGAATGAAAAAGTAGAACAGTTCTTAGTCGCTTTCAATTTAAATCCTGAAACAATCTTTAATATGAGACAATTGGATCCAACTATCAAAGTACCATTCCCATTGCCAACAACTATAGGTGCAGCTGTTAGATATTACATGGAAATTACAGGCCCAGTATCCAGACAATTTTTTGGCCATTTGATCCAATTTGCGCCCAACAATGATATCAAAGAGAAACTAACAATCTTATCTAACGATAAGAATAAATTTCAAACAGAAATCACTTCTAAATTTTTCAACATTGCTGATGCTATACTATATTTATCAGGTGGTATCAAGTGGGAAACTGTACCGTGGGGATTCTTGATAGAGACAATCCCACATCTTCTACCCCGTTATTATTCCATTTCTTCGTCCTCATCATTAGATAAAGATTCTATTCATGTCACATCAGTGGTAGAGAATTCAATTGAACCTAAATCTAATACTAATGTCGTTGGTGTTACCACAAATCTATTAAGGAACATTCAATTGGCTGAAAATAAAATGTTAGGCTCAGAGTCAAACCCATTACCGGTTCATTATGATTTAAATGGTCCCAGAGATTTATTTAGGGATTATAAATTGCCAATCCATGTTCGTAAATCAACATTTAGATTACCAACCAATCCATCTGCTCCTGTTATTATGATTGGACCGGGAACAGGTGTTGCTCCATTTAGAGGATTTGTAAGAGATCGTGTAAATCTATTAGAAAGTGACCGCAGCATCAAATTGGGAAAACACCTCTTATTTTATGGTTGCAGAAATGAGGATGATTACTTGTATAGGGAGGAATGGATTCAATATGCCACAATATTGGGAGAATCATTTGAAATGAATGTTGCATTTTCTAGAGTTCCAGGTACACCAAAAATATATGTCCAAGATAAATTGCGGGAACAAAGTAAACTGATATGGCAATTAATTCAAGATGGGGCATTCCTCTATGTCTGTGGTGATGCAGGAAGAATGGCAAAAGATGTTCATAAAACTTTACTGGACATTGTCATGAAAGAGAAGGGAGTGTCAGAAGACGACGCTATTGAAGTTATAAAGATGTTAAAAACATCTAATAGATACCAGGAAGATATTTGGTAAATATTACACACAACTAAAGCATATAGATTTATATGTTACAAAAGAATATACTTTATAAAAAGCAACTTATAGCAAAAAAAATTCAATAATGGGAAAGAATAATTGACTCAATTATACAGGCACCTTTGATGCTGTTTCATCAGGTTTTTTGGCAAGAGCGCGAACCACTAGAGCTTTAGAATTCTTCATAAAGTTGTCAACTACTTCCGGAGTTAAACCTGGTGATTGCAGGATAGCATTACCATAGCAATCAAACATTGCTCCACTGTGTCCTTCAATATCAGGGGAGACTAGTAGTGAACATATCTTCTTGGCATAGTCAGCAGGACTTTGATGGGTCCACCCAATGATCCATTCCACAGTTCTTGATAAAATCGATCCCTCTCCCAAATAATTATTACGAATATCAGTTTTGATTAGCCCAGGATTTAAGCCAAATGTAGCAATGTTTGGATATCTTTTCGTTGCATCCAATACTAGAGCCTCATTTGCAGCGACCGTGTTCATGTGGGTTGAAATTGCTCCATAAGACGCTTCGGAATTCATGTCTTCTGGGTTACCTGTTTGTCCACTACCTGGGAACCCCATAATGAATACCTTTGGTTTAGGTCCATCCTTTGGTAAACTTTCTCCTAAATGAGGAGCCAATTGATTCATGAGAACGTACCTGCTTAGGTAACTGATTGCCATATCTCTTTCAAGCCCTTCCGCAGTTTCTTCCCTTTTTGGAGCTGCAATAATACCAGTGGTAAAAACGAAGTGAGTAAAATACTTTGCTGGAATTTCGTTAGCTACTCTGTCTGCTTCTGTAACCAAACTTAAATCAGCCTTTAAAAACTTAATCTTTTCCATATCTTGATCCCGGAAGGTCCTACCGACAACCAACACGTCTGCACCTCTTTCCGCCAATTGACGACTTATTGCCCTTCCTAATCCACCGGTACCACCGAAAATTGCTGCTCTAACATTGGATAAGTCCAATTCTGATGGGTCCTTCGGTTCCCATTTAACACTAGTGTCTTTTTTCATATTAATTGCCCTTATTCTCTTTGTTTAGGAGATGAAAACTTTCATTGGATATTACAATTGCTAAATAACTCTTTATATATAATACAAGTGTCAATTAAATTGGAAAGAAAACGAAATTGCCTGTTGTTAGTAATAAAGGGAATATAATTCGTCGGGTGTTTTTTCTTGGATCCATTTTGTCTCTGTGGTGGTAAATTGATCGTAGATAGCGCCGTCATATATTGAAATGTAAAATGCTAAGTGATAGGCTATTTCCCTTTTTTGAAGAACCCATCAATTGCACCTTTACCAATGGCAACCTTCTTCTTTATCACTTCTTTCTTCTTGATGACTGGCTTGGATACCTTATTCCTCTTTCCACTGTTCTCGCCTAAGCCAACAGATATCGCCGCATTGATTAGTATATCTTTTTCGACAATTGCTGCTGCATGCTCATCCTCATATTTTTTGAACTTTGAAATCAATCCTGAAATATTTAGTTTAGCATCATCAGAAGACTCAAAGACAATCAAGTCTTCATATGCCATCTTCGGAATCAAAGATATTAACAGATTACAAGCCAGCGTTACCTTCGCACAGTGTTTAATCTCATCAGGATAATCAATGGGGATTGGTAAACTTTTTGGGAAGTTTTCGACTATCTTCTGAACCCTAGAAATCAGTACATTAGTGATTTTTTCCCTTGTTATTTTATAATACTTATCTCCAGCTTCCTCAATGACCTCACTAATTTCGCTCAATGCATTTTCTAGCGTTTTCAAAGAGATGTTCATCCATTGTTTATCATATGTATCGACCAGTAAATCGTGGTAGTCTCTCAACGGCAGAAACTTGTCATCTACTTTTATGGTTTCGTTTTTCACCAGAGGTTTAATGTAATCACACTCCTGTTCCACTTCACTCGCATCTTTGAAAAAAAATCCTATTAGATTAAACACCACATTATATTTAGTTGTGAACTGAAATTCAGAGGATTCCAAGATATAACCATCTTCTCTGTGCTCCTCGTTTACCAAAAATGTGGATTTTACAGGTTTAGAGTCCTTCGTATAATGATACTTTTCATTAGCCAGATCAGAACGATAATTATAAGCTGAGCTCCTACCAAAACTATGAGTATGAACTTGAAATAATTGGTTATCAATTCCTTGAATTAGTGCAATACGAGGTTTGGAAGTGATATTTGAAGGATGAGGTAATGAAAAAACTTGTATGGACGTGTTTGCATTTTTGGTTAACGAATTCGGTAGAATCACTAATTTTTGTGTATTTTGCTCTTCTTGATTAATTGTCATTTTTAGTTTACTATTACTTAGGCCGTAGTTTGTGGAATAGAACCCAATTGAAGCTCTAAATAGAAATTCTTTTCCTCGAATCTATGTAAAGATAAACGCGTAAAGCTAAATGTTCACATCTCTTTGAACTTATTTCGCGTTGAGCTTAAGTAATCAACATACTTCATTGATTCCACTTTGAAAAACACATCATAATTCTTTATATAATAAATATTATTTCAATTAAGAGCTTCAAAAATATTTATATGTTTCATAAATGTTATTACAGAACTGGATAAAGTCCCACATTTCATCATTCGAATTATTTGGAATATCCATTCTTTTTCAAATAATCCTTCACCAAATCACGGTCTCTATTTAACCATTGAGCCTTTGATGTAATAGTATCTAATGATTGGGCTAAGTTTTGGTCAAAACCCTTAGTAGACTTTGTATTAAAGAATTTCTTGATTTCATCAATAGACTTAAAAGAGGTGAAACCTGAGGTACAGATAACCACAACGGAACCCAGCATTGATAAACCGGGTGGTAGTCTCTTAGAGACCTCATCCCAGTTCTTTTGTAACCATCCCCATAACGCTTCAATACCCTCCTTGTGAGACCTCATTCCTTGCATAGGAATATAAATATCTTGATTTAATACAGTGCCATCCAACAAATAACTTAGCGTTCTTTCTAATAGTTTGGAATCTTTAAATCTACCTAACGTCCTCAAAGCTGCCAATTTTTCATCATTATTGATTGGATTCTTATAAATATTGAAAAGTCTTTCATAGTCTTCTGGTTTACCAGCTCTAGCTACAGCATTAAAAACAATTGGTTTGATCAAAGCTGGAATTGCCTTCTTGTCACCTTCAACATATTTGGCAAACATATCTAAAGCGGCCTTTTCAACAATAGGGTCTCTTGAACTGCATGCAGCCCCAAATAGAGCAACCTTCATACGTTGAGTAGCAAACGAGTCAGAGTTTGAGAATTGATATCCCAATTCATGAGCTCTTTTAGAAACCAAGCCTCTTGTAAAGGTGTTTAAAGCATCTCTGACTTCTTCAGGTTCGAAAGCCCACGTTGCCTTCAAAGAACCGATACTGTTTAAAATTTGTTCCAATACAACAAATGATTCTTCCTTGTTCCAGTTGGCTACTAAATTTAAGAAATTAGTAGTAGATGTATAACCAGATGAAGCAAGTGATTTTGCGTCAGCGACTAACCCAATACGATCTTCCACAGATAATAACTCAGATTGTTTACCGAATTTAGCCCACCTTTCATCAGTGTAGGATGTAATGTAAATACCAGATTGTTCACTGTTCAATTTGAAAAATTCAGAATCCTTCAATTCAACCGTCTTAGTTTTCTCGTTTAGAGTCAATGAATTATCAACTCCATCTTTGCTCTTAATAGCTAAAAATACAGGGTATAAGGTTTCATCCTCTTCTGCCTTTACATCACCAGTAGATAAATAACGATTTTGAGTCAAGGTAATCTTATTGCCATCTTCTTTAACGGTAATTACAGGGAACCCTACTTTTTTAGTCCAAATATTCATCACGGCAGAAACGTCTTTCCCTGATGCAACAGACAAAGCCTCCCATAAATCTTCTGTCTTAGCGTTTCCATACTTGAATTTAGTTAAATATTGAGAAACCCCTTTAATGAATACGTCTTCACCTAACCATTTGGAAATCATTCTCAACAAGGAAGCCCCCTTAGAGTATGAAATAGCGTCGAAAATTTGATTGATTTCATCTGCCTTCTTGACTGGCACCTCCACTGGATGAGATGATCTTAACGAATCTAACGCCAAAGCATGTTGTAATGTGTCAGTGACATATTCTTGCCAAACATTCCATTCAGGTTCAAACTTGTTACAAGAGTACCAGGACATCCACGTTGCAAAACCTTCATTCAACCATAAACCTTCCCACCAATCCATGGTAACTAAGTTACCGAACCATTGATGAGCCAATTCATGTTGAACAACTTCGGCAACTCTTTCAATACGATCCAAAGTTGAGTTTTCCTTGTCTAATAAGACATCAACGACTCTATATGTAACTAACCCCCAATTTTCCATTGCTCCTGCTGAGAATTCATGAACAGCAACATTGTCCATTTTGGGTAATGGGTATTGAATACCAAATGTCTTTTCAAAGAAATTCAATGTTTTAGCAGTTAAATCAGCGGCAAATTGACCATCCTTTTCATTACCTGGAGTGGCATACACTCTCACGGGAATTCTAAAATCTTTACACTCAACATATTTCAAATCAGCGACGATGAATGCCACTAAATAGGTGGACATCTTTGGTGTGGTATTGAAAGAGGTTACCTTCTTCCCATCAACGACATTTTCGCTCTTCACATCCATGTTAGATAAGTGTGTCAATGTTGGATCAGATATCAAAGTGATAGCGTAGGTAGCTTTTAAACTTGGTTCATCAAAACATGGGAATGCTCTTCTTGCGTCAGTAGGTTCCATTTGAGTGGTAGCCATATATTTAGTTTCTCCCGTTAGCTTATCAACATATTTAGCTCTGTAGAAACCAGCCATTTGATCATTTAGAATACCGGTAAACTTAATTTCCAAAGTAGCTGAACCTGCTAATTTTGCCATAGTCCCCTTTGGGAAATAAAATTCGCTGATTTGGTCCTCTTTATTGTATTCAATACTTGAAGGCTTAATATCTTTAGCAAGTTTGACAGAGTGAATATCAATTTCTAACGTGTTCAATTTAATAAAGTCGGTATTTTCATCGTTGATCTTCAAATCAATCTTTGCCAACCCATCAAATTTGAAATCCTTGAAATCAGGTTCAATTTGAAGGTCATAATGCAATGGAGTTACATTCGTTGGAAGAACTTCACGATTTACAGTAGCACTAGTCATAATGTTTAGAATAATGTTAGTACGATTGGCAAATTAAGGGAGTATGCGATATCGGAAAGTGACAGTGAGATAATCAATTTTGGTGAACAATCAATTGGTAAAGTATCTAGAACCTATTAGAAATTCTAATTAAGCAAAGATAGTAATGTGTAACCTTCAATTGACCTGTTTGCTGTCTTACTGGATGGACGTTCCTTGTTATCAGAAAGGTATATTTGCCACCGTTTCGCTTATAATGAAATAATTCATATTTAGCGCTTATAGAAAAACCCATGTGATATTCACGTGGTTCTCAAGGTATAATTGTAACGGCAACCTTTATAATATTGACACATCATTGGGTGGTTGAGTTAACTGGTTATATTGTCATTTCTTACTCGATGTGGCATTATGGGTGGCTCTGTACTTACGTTTTGGTCAGCATATCTGACGTTCTTTGACATTTGGCGCATGAATGTAACGTTTCGGTGAAGAGGCTTCTCCTTGAGAATGCTAATAGGCTATTATGACATGCACCAATGTTTGTAGGTTTTACAGGTTCTCTTTGCCTTGGTTGTATAACATATTGTCCCGCTGTATAGATGGATGATGAAATTCGTCTAATTCGGACGGAATTCGCCAAACAATTATTTGTTTTTAACGCTAGGGATATACCCCTTGCTCTACCTAAGAAGCTAGCTCTCGAATACATTATTCAATCGCCTAGTAACGCTGGTTTGTTCTTGTACCCATTTAACTCTTCCCTTGTACCATCAACTTATAAATTTACCGGTAGATTGTTAATGCGCTGATTCTCGGAAAAGACAATATTATTATATTGTCTTACGTAACTCGAAGTTTCATCTTGATATATTTTGCCCAATGATCCCTCAAGAGTAAAATTAACCGTTATTGCCCTGGATAAATGGTTGCTTCCCCTACCAATATGAATGATTCGCTAGTCACAGATACGGTTATTGTCACAGCTACTGATATCGATGTCACAGCACCTTCTACCATTGATGCTTTACAGCAATGGTTAACTGAAAAGATTCTCCTCCATTATCAGGTAAATATCGATGATCCGCTTCAAATAATTATTCTAAACAAGTTTAAACGAGTGCTTTTAATCTGTCCGGATCACCAAATCTCTCAACGCATCATGGAGACCTCCAGAGAAAGTTCAGATTCGTTACGATGCTTACATTTCAATTATTCAATGATCGATGGGAAGTACACTTCCAAGAAGGAATATTTACAACTGCCGCCACAAAAGAAGCTATTCCTTATATCTCCGCCACCATCGCCACCCCCTGAATTTGACTACTCTCTTTGTGAAGGACCACCGAATGCCATGACAGGATCCCATCATGCATTAGTTCACGCACAAGAACTCATGAGAGATGAAGATGGCATGGATTCAGATAGTTCTAAGAATTATACTTTACTGAATTCTAACGTTGGAAAAATTACATTAGACACGTGCCCATTCATTTCAAAACCCGTAAGCCTGTCGGTGGCTCAAGTCAGAACTCCGTTACCACCAAAATCAGTATTTGATGAAGATGACGATGAGGAGAATTGAAGAAGCTATGATTACCATATGAATCATCTTTCAAAAATTGACTGCTAATGTTCAATTTACTAAATAAGCTAAGTCTTTCAATGAGGTCGTGCTTGAATCTCACAAAAAATTTATAGAAGAGCTTCATCTGCCTGTTATTTTGAGATAGCAACTCAAGACGTTGTTAAGTCCTTTCACTAAGTTTGTAATGTCTTACTTAGTCAACGGAGATCATGTGCTTTCAGTTATAAGCCATGTCAGAGAGTTGGAGTATCACAAATATACTGATTGACAGTAATTCGAACACAACTACGGTGTAGCTACTATGAACAGCAACAATATAATGCAGGTGCGAGAATGAATTGCCAAGGATAGTACGTCATTTGTAATGATTCAAGAATCGGGGCGACCCCATCGGCGACTTGCATGCAAGTGGTAAGATTACCAGTAGTGAGCGTCCCTTTCGAGGGGCCAATCTATCTGCCCTACCCTCTTTGCCTGTCTGTAAGCAATGGCAAAGAACCGGATAGGTCATGTCAGCATTGGCGACACAGATTTTCTCGCGGACGCTACGGCCTTTGAATGAGTACTAAAAATAGCGTAAAGATTATTTTCCAATCTGGAAAACGACGGTGGGAAGACAATATCTAAACCAGCATAATACTTCTGGCCTTGCCCATTACATTTCCTAAAATGTATATTTGGAAACTATAAAATATACGTCTCCATACCATTCGTTACTTAAAAACCGGTGTATTCTATTATCTAGTAAAAGTTTAATCCTCTCAACGATTCTCTCTATAATGTTGTTTTTCTTAGCTCTTTGTTTTGTTTCCAACTTCTCCTTTGGAAAATATCCAAAACAGTAATGACGCATGGCCAATTACATAAAACGTTCAAGGTGTCGAACCAGGATTTTATTGTTCGTCAAGGTTTTAGACCGTTGACGGAAATTAGTCGTGGCTCCTACGGTATTGTTTTGTCTGCATCTTATTCCCATTCTTCAGAAAATATTGTGATTGCCATTAAGAAGATATCTAACATATTTGGGTCAACTCAATCGTCCAAGAGAGCCCTTCGAGAATTGAAACTCTTACAAGCCTTTAATGGCCATAAAAATATCATTAGTCTCTATGATATGGATATTGTATTCTACCCGACGGGAATCCTAAATGGTATCTACATATATGAAGAATTGATGGAATGTGATATGGAACAGATAATTAAATCAAGACAACCACTAACTGAGTACCATTATCAATTTTTTATATACCAAATACTTTGCGGTTTAAGATATATTCATTCAGCAGATATTATCATGAGGAACGTGAGACCATCTAATCTGTTGATCAACTCAGATTGTAAATTAAAGATCTGTGGGTTCAGTTTAGCACAGAAGGCATCCAATGGTGTGGCAAACAATAATCAATTTAGTCCCGAATATTTAACGACAAGATGGTACCATGCTCCGGAATTACTATTAAATCACCACATTTACACCACCTCTATTGATGTTTGGTCTACTGGTTGTGTGTTGGGAGAATTGATTACGAAGGAACCCATATTCCATGAGAATGATTTTGTTAATCAATTGAACAAGATATTCCAAATATTGGGGACTCACTCGAAGGAGGCATTAGATAATATAGGTTCCAAGACAATTAAAAATCATGTGAGCCAACTGCCTTACATTCCGAAACCACCCATGGAAAATATTTTCCCTGGTGCCACAACTGAATGCCAGGATCTCTTAAATAAAATGCTAAAATTTGACTCTGAACAACGAATAACTGTCGATATGGCATTGAGACATCCTTATTTTTCCATATGGCGTGACCTAGATGATGAAAGGACATACCGTAGAGGAATTGATTTTAATTTTGAAGGTTCGAATGAAATGATAGTCTTGAAGAATGAGATAATACAGGAAGTAACCAATTTCAAAGATTTTATACGTGAATCATTACTACCCACTGAAGTGCGGCATGTGGACCAACCCATAATTTTACGATCTCAAGAACAAACCCAAAACGTACCATTAAGTAAACAAAATGAACAACATCAGACATGTTTTACGGATCAATTTCCACCATTTGATGGTGTTGAATATTTAAATCAAGACCCCGATTTAACATTCGGTTTATCTGATAACAGTTTTAATTACCTCAAGCGATCGTCATCTGAGACTGAAGTTCCTATGAAACAGCACAGTTCGGACAAAAGTTCTTCCCCTGACAAGGACACTTCATCCGTTTAATCTGTTTTGCATATACACACGCTTGTAAATATTTGTTCGTAGTTCAAATATTATAATAAATCCTAATAGTCAATCTAAGCATGTAACGTTACTATGTCACTTTTCAAAGATGTGACTGTTGTTGACAAACCCAGACATGTTTTAAAAGCATCCGAACATTTTTGAATGTAAGGAAGAAAATTTATCTCAAATTTTTCTAAAAAAATTCCGATCGCGTTCAACGTTGCGAAAGACCGCTTTGGTGGCAAACCCATTCCATAATATAGAACAAGTTTACCAATAGAAGAGATCAAGAAGCACTGGTGAAATTAGTTCCCCAAGACAAGTCCAATATACAAAAGAGCGACAAGAATACAATATGGTATGTCAAATTTACAATAGAGCAATACAGAGGAAATGAACACTAAGGGGACAACGGAATTTACTGAGGATTGTAATATTTTAAAATTCGAGCAAGAAAGAATATACCTTCAAGCGAATAAATACATTCCAAGCGACTAGTATTATATGAAAGTATACCGGGATACTATGACAGATTGCGTAGGAGAATTTACCAAAGAAACGGAAACATACGTACAGAGAGAGTGCTGTATATTTATTTTGCAATGATAAGGACATCAAATATTGAATTAATGGAGATTATCGTCAAAGTTTGGAAAAGAATCCCTCTTTCAGAATATATCTATTTGATGAATATTATTATCAAGCCAGTAGGCTCATTTAACCGAGACCCCTTATCGATTATTCCTAAATTTGAAACAATAGAATTTTAGTTACTAACAGTTTTTGAAAATTATATTTTCTCTTTTATTATAGGTTTTAGTTCAAGATTTATTGCACCCAACTGCTGCCTCTGAAGCAAGAAAGCACAAGTTAAAGACTCTAGTCCAAGGCCCAAGATCCTTCTTCTTGGATGTTAAATGTCCAGGTTGTTTGAACATCACCACCGTCTTCTCTCATGCCCAAACCGCTGTCACATGTGAATCCTGTTCTACTGTTTTGTGTACTCCAACTGGTGGTAAGGCTAAGTTGTCTGAAGGTACCTCTTTCAGAAGAAAGTAAACTAACGGATTACGGTAAAATATAAAGATTCAATTGAAACAAACTGTATATGTTCACTCCATTAAGTATATTACTCCATAAATATAAACTATAAAAATTTAAGATAATCGTCATTCAAAAAACCAACAGAAAATATTTTTAAAATAATTGTTCATAGAAAACTGTTTTTATTTTGGAATAGAAATGAAATAAAGAATGCTATTTTTATTTACAGAACCTCTATACTTAAATAAACGTTTATATATTTACATGAATGGGGTTTATCATTAGTTCCGAATCAATTGCCTTTCTTTTCAGCGTCCTCGTAGTAATGACCATAAATAGTGGATAGTGTTTCAATCTTTTCAACACTCTGCTCATCAATTTCCAGTTCATCATTAGATAATTGATTAAATGTTTCAGCCAGTTCCCTTTCCTTTACTCTACTCTCCTTCTTCGTTTGCTTTATTCTTTCCTTTTCCAAATTCTCAAATTTGGTAACATTTAAGCTTCCTCTTCCCTTTATTTTCGTCTTAGCATCTAATCCCCAAAGATCACCCTTCATTGCCTTCCTGGCATCATGATAAATCTCCTTCGAGAAGGATTTAGGAATAGTCCATTTTTCTAACTTTCCTGAAGGTGCACATAAATCCAAGATGACATGCCCTTTCCTCTTAATAGGCTGTGAAATAATTCTTGGCCATGTATCTGGGGTATTATCACCAAGGGATCCTATTTCAAAATTATGTAGTTGTTCTTCTCTCATTTGTTCAATTTTGGAAATTGTTTCCTTATCAGCCAGTGATCTCTCTGCAATTAAATACGAATAGTTGACAATTTCATAATTTCTTCCATTAGGTCTCCCTGTACCCCTTAGATCTCTGCTCGGTCTAGCACCTTCCTCATCGTTCCATTCAGTGGCCAAAAGTTTCCCTCTTTTCAACTCCATATTAAATTTCGGTCTCTCTATAGACTTCTGGAAAGTACACGTTTTCAAATCTTTACCCTCTTTAAAACTATAGAAATGGGGATTACCTGTTTGTAACGGACATTTCCTATGATGTGGGCAAGGTGCCACTATATTGAGATAGTAATTATGTTCCATTGGAGTTGGTGCCTCACTATTTTCCATCTGCACTCCTCTTAACCATGGTCTTGGTATCTTCCCATGTTCATCAGGATAGTTCTCAGGTCTTATCATGATTTGTCTCGCCTTTGCCACTATTTCAAATCCTAGAGGGTTCCCACGTTCAATTATGACAATGTGCCCACCTGGAGCCAATAATTTCAAGAATTTTTCAAGGTTTTCATCCACTTGAGTATTGAATTTACTTTCATGTTGCAGTAATTGTTGCGTCACAATAATCAAATCGTACTTATTCTTAACGGGGAGACGACCACTAAGTCGAGTCACCGTTTTGATTTTCTTCGTCATCACTTCACCTATCAGATCATCTTGATCTGCAGCCGCTGCGACATCCACTTCATCCACAATTTCCTCCCTCGGTATCGAATCTTCGTCGTCCTTGGCATCGACTACCTCATGACGTTGTCTACTCAATATAATCTTGGCCTTTCTTTGCATATCCAATGATCCCAGTATAACGGCATCCTTTAATCTTGGTTTGAATTCAACATCTTGAAATATATCATTAAGAGCCACAATCCCAGTAGCCGGTCCAAAACCGACATCCAGTACCTTATCAGGCATCCATACCTTGCCCCTACTGGACATTCTCTTCTTCAACTCCATTAAAGTCTGATATACACTTGCATAATTCTGCACGAAGATGGATGCAATATGAGCATCCACCTCTAGGGAAGTAAAGGGGGCCCTATGTAAGTTCTCGGTTTGTAACCTAAGGAAATTGTTCTTGGCTACTCTCCGGAGATTATTTGGCTGATCTAGGGACAAGATGTTGTTGTTTATGGCTTTGGCGACATCTGGGTTCAGCGCTACTTGTGGTCTGTGACATTGAGCCCGCAGCGTTTGTGGAAGGAGCCTTGCGGTAGAGTTATTACGTCTCGTCAGAGGTGCAAGACGACTCGGTATCCTTCTTATGGCGAGCATTCTTTGGTTGGCTTTGTGTTTGCATTAGCAGATGAGTTAAGTTGGTTTAGTTGTAGTTGTTTGAATTCGGGATATGAGAAAAAAAAATGTCAAAAGATTACAAGATTCAGAAGAAATAGTTGATTAGACAGAGGTAGACAGAGAAGAGAGGCAAATGTTATCCGTTACAGTGCTTACGGCTGTCCTAGTTGTGGTGCTTACCACAGTATACTTTTTAGTCCAACGCAAGAGAGTGAAGGTTCCCATTGCGATCGGTCAAGAGATTGGTGTATCCAACAAGAAACCAGTGTTTGTTCTAGCTGGTCCTTCAAATGCTGGGAAGACTGCCCTATTTAATATGTTAGTTGGGGATGAGATGAGAAATACTGTGATGTCGCAGGAGGTTAGTAAAGTGGAGAATGTGGATGATGAATTCAATTTATTTGATTTCCCCGGGCATTTCAAGCTACGTTACAAGTTATTTGATCAATTGAAGAATTTGAAGAAAGTTTCTGGTGTTGTATTTGTGGTGGATTCCACTGTGGACCCCAAGGAATTGACCAAAACTGCGGAGTTTTTGCTTGATGTTATATTGGTTACTGAGTCTCGGAAGGAGGATGAAATTGACATCTTGATTGCCTGTAATAAATCTGAGTTATTTTCCAGTAGACCACCCTTGAAGATCAAAGAGGCATTGGAGAGAGAGATTGATAAGATAATAGTTAGAAAGAAGAAATCTCTTAGCGATGTGAAGGGGAAGGCAAGTAGTAATGATGATGATGATGAGGAGATGATGAATGACAATGATAATGGTGCTAGTCTAGAAATATTGAATGAATTGGGATCTACAAAGGCATTCAAGTTTAGTTTATTAGATGGATCTGTGGAGGCGATCAGTGGGAGTGTATCCAAGAAGAATATTGATGGTTGGAATCAATGGATCCACGAAAGATTGTCGTCATAGTTTTTATTTAATTAAATATCTCTGCATGCAAGTAAGTTATGCCAAAAAATCATTATTGACTATAAAAGTTTTATTTAATTATTTATGAAGTTAAATTACTGTATCATCGTTCGTTAAAGAAGAAAGAAAGAAATGGTGAAAACTAGCTATTAAGCAGTTTATTTCTTCTTACCTTGAGCAGCGACGGCAGCGGCACCAGCAGCAGCAGCTTCTGGGTCCAAGTAGTAAGATGGCTTAGTTGGCTTCAAGTTTTCGTCCAATTCGAAGACCAATGGGATACCAGTTGGGATGTTCAACTTGGCAATGTCAGCATCGGAAATACCTTCCAAATGCTTAACCAAGGCTCTCAAAGAGTTACCGTGGGCGGCGATCATAACAGTCTTACCATCCAACAAGTCCTTGGCGATAACATCTTGCCAGTATGGCAACAATCTGTCAATGACCAAAGCCAAAGATTCAGTTTGTGGCAAGACATTTGGATCAACATCCTTGTATCTAGCATCACCCTTTTGAGAGAATGGGGAGTCGTCTTCAATGACTGGTGGTGGAACATCGAAGGATCTTCTCCAGGTGGTGAATTTTTCTTCACCGTACTTTTCCAAAGTTTCAGCCTTGTCCTTACCTTGTAGAGCACCGTAGTGTCTTTCGTTTAATCTCCAGGATCTCTTAACTGGGATCCATAATCTGTCAGAGACGGATAGAGCAATGTTGGCGGTTTGGATAGCTCTGGACAACTTGGAGGTGTACAAGATATCTGGGTGAACGTTCTTTTCCTTCAAAAGTTCACCAGCTCTGGCGGCTTCCTTTTCACCGACGGCAGACAATCTAACGTCGACCCAACCGGTAAACAAGTTCTTTTCGTTCCATTCGGATTGACCGTGTCTAACTAAAACTAACTTTGGCATTATTGAAATGTGATGATTAATTGACGTGGATCTTAGAAGGGACATAAACAAGAAAGATGCGACAAGAGAGAGCGGGACTTGTTCGACAATTGGACAATAGTTGAAGGTATTTAAATGACCGAAACGCCTGGATAGAGAGTACTGCCACGTCGTACGAGAGAGTGAGACAGCATTGTGTGTGTGTAGAGAGACAGACTGACTACTGTCTTCATTGTCTGTGTGTCAAGAGAGAAGCGATCACGACATGTAATTTTCCACTTGGGCTTCCCGTTTGCTAGAGGAAGCGCGGGGTCTGGGTGTTTTTGGGCTTCTTCTTTCAGTTTCTTGGTTTCTGAGGAAGCCACTGCTTCGTGATTTCCGGCGCCCACTTGTTGTTCTTTAGAAAAACACTTTCAAGAGTTAATACTGAGAACAGAGTTCTATCTCAAGCGGTATAGCCGCCAACCTCATCTGTGAACAGATCTATCCCACACTCTCGGAGCCAAGAATGCAAGACCCGATATCGGCCATGGACAGAAAGGTTCTATTCGTAAGCGATAGTGTTTCTAGAGCAGCCAGACTCCCTTGATTACCTCCAGAGAAGGAGAGGGAATGTGGCGTCTCTATACGATATCTGTCTGCGCCCACGCATGTTCCCTTGCTCTAACCAGTTTCTGGATTTACATGGGGCAGTTCACCCTTGCCATTGGACTACGTGAACTTGTATACACTGCCGATAGGTCCACATTATAGTTGTGCACTATTGTCCAGGCACAAAAGATGTGTGTTCCTTCACGTCATAGGCTCCAGTCATTTCTGAGCTTGGCGCAGATTTCTATTCTATGCTTCGCTAATTTTGTCGTCCGCTAAGAAAACACCGCGAGATCAGTGCATCTCGATTAGATGTGGGAAAATTACACATCGAGCAGACGGAAAGATCGCTGCTTCTTAGATGCAGATCAATTGGTTCAACCTTAAGATGACATGTTTCTTTACACACCCTCATGCAGATGGAAAATCATGTTATGTTACTCTGCTACGTGTGTTACTGAAACTCAATTACATCCGCAGTGTATTATACGTACAGACTCAATGTCCATATCTTGAATAAAGAAATCAATTGGACTTAATTAGATTTACAGAATTGAGAAATGTGATGCTCGCTGTAAATCCCTTCTATTTTACTGGCTCTAATTCTATATAAGAGATACCCCCTCCCCTCCACCCCATTTTTTTCCAGGTCCTTTGGATTATAAAACCACAACCAACTTATTACTAGTATTAGACTACTTACCGATAACTCAAAAAGAGAAAAAGAATATCTTTTTTTTACCTATCATGATAGTCTCATTCAATAAAATTAAAGTGAATGTCCTACTCTTAACATGGCTCATGTCATGGTTAAGCATGGGTGTTCACGCACAGGCCACCTCTGGCGTGTGTACAACTGTATCCGATAATATCGGAACTAGCGTCGGGTTTAATGCAACCATATATACCTACAATTCTGCTTCTGTATCAGGAAGTGATTTCGAGACCTTCCTTTCTACCAAGAGCAAATATACTTCGGGGACATCTTATGGCACCATATCAGGGCTCACAAATGTGAATTTTGATGTCACACCTAGTATTCTTACTCTTAACTACGGAAAAATTTATGGTACTAATATCCTATTAACCTCTTTTGTCGTTGAAGCCACAGCCTTCTTTATTCCTCCAACTTCTGGTGTATACACTTTTGACTTAACTGGTTCAGATGATTATGCTGCCATTTTGTTCAGTAATACCACCTCTTTCCAATGTTGTGGTTCAAGTTATGATGCTACTTTCTCCATTAACGTGGCTGCCTATGGGAGTTATTCTGGTGCCAGTGTGGCAAGTGCATCATTCACCTTACAGGCTGGTGTTGCATATCCAATTACCATTACATATGCGAATACTGCAGGGACTGCTGTATTGAATGCAGCATTTGTCGATCCATCCGGTACAACTCACACAGATTGGTCTGGTTATCTTGCTGGCGCCAATACTTTACAACAAGCTTGTGCAAACCATGTCACTACAACTACAAGTGGTCTATGGACAGGACATACAACCGTGACCTCTACAAGTTCTACTTTGGTTACAGGTGCTAATGGATATCCAACGCTTAGTGTTATCATTATCATCGATGCTCCATCTCCATACTCATTACCATCTCCCTATGTCTCCACTGTTGTCAACGGAGGTTCAACAGTATCTGAATTGATTTCATTTTATTCCACAAAAATTAGTGACTGGCCTGCAACGGCTACCGTAATATCCACTATTCCCCCATTCTCATTACCATCTCCATATTTAACTACGGTCACTAAGGATGGGTCAACAATCTCAGAGGTTATTGAATATTTCACATCAACCTCTAATGGGATGTTGGTCACTGGTACTGACACAGCTGTCATCCCACCACCTTTCTCGTTCCCAAGTATCACTTCTATGGCAACTACAGTGGAACCTATCCTACCATCTGCAGGGTGTGTTCCACCACCTGATCCTCCAACAACTAGTGGGTTCGACGTGAGATTATTTGCTTATGCAGATTTCTTCTTTGGTCTCTTTGAGGATTTCCAATACTTTTTAACCGCTGAGTATGTGGAATATCCATTGTATGGTACTACCTCAGGTATTACCACAGTGAGTTACTCTCATTCAACCTTCTTGGGTATTCCAACATGGGTCAGATTATATGGTGTTACCATTTTGATTACTGATTTCGTTGCAGAATTTAAAGCTTATTTCATCCCACCAGTGTCTGGTTCTTATACTTTCCAAGCTACTGATAGTGATGATTACCTTGCCTTTTTGTTCAGTGACACACATGTGTATAATTGTTGTCCTGGTAAGGCCAATTATGCTCCATACGCTGATACATTAGGTTTCTTCCAATCATATTCCCATTTTGGTGCTGGCACTGATAGTGTTACTTATTTGTTACAAAAGGGACAAGCATATCCAATCCAAATCAATTATTTGAATCGTTTAGGTACTGCTAATTATGATGTTTCGTTTATTGATCCTGATGGAGTAACACATACTGATTTCACTGGTTACTTGGCTAATGAAGCTGCCCTTGCCGCAAGCTGTCCACAACAACTTACAACCGTCACATACACGGTTCCATACGGTGGGTCACAAACTATTACACAAACTGTGCTAACAACAGAATTGACTGGTCCTAATGGTAAGGGAACTGCAGAGATTGTTGTCCTGGTCGAGACCCCAGCCGGAAGTTCCTCATGGTCATCGTGGTCATTTGTTCCACCTACTTATTCACCACTTCCAAGTTCAAGTTCAACCATAACGATGTCCTCTTCAAGTTCTATCTTGACAATCCCAAGTTCAAGTTCAGCAATCAGCGAATCTTCATCTTATCCCACATCATCTTCTTCAGACGAGTCTTCGAGCTCATTCTTTAATTCTACTTCGAGTTCTGTCGTTATTTCTACATCAAGCTCCGCCTCTGTCTCCAATTCAGGTTCTACTTCCACTTTAGCACCAACTTCTAGTTCAGCATCAAGTTCAGCATCTAGTTCAGCATCAAGTTCAGCATCTAGTTCAGCTTCTAGTTCAGCTTCAACCACAATTTCCAGTACTACTTCCACTTTGCAACCAAACTCTACCTCTGGCGTGCCACCTCCATTCACCACCGTGATTGTATCTGGTACCTCGTCCAAGACTGACGTTGTTTCTTTCTTCACCACTACCGACTCTTCTGGTAAGCCAACCACTGTTGCCACCACCTACCCAGTTGCTGCTTCAACGTATTCCACAATGCTTACAACATCGATGGGGTCCAGATCAACCACACGTCATTTATCAACCGCAGCAACTGAAGTAACTTCAGCAAGCTACTCAACCTCTAGTATTAAGAGTTCTGTCGGTAGTTCGATTTCGAAGAACGTATCATCAAGACAAATCCCAACATCATCATCAGGCTACTGGAGCAATGGTCCAAAGGTTGTTACAAAGACAATGTTCAATTCGTACACATTTAGTACAACAGAATATATATACAAACCATGGAGTGGTACAAGTAATGTTAGTTACAGTACTACGGTTAAAACTCTGTACGGACGTCATGAGTCATTCGCAGATGTTTCTATTTCTATTTAAGTGGTTTAAATCTAGTTCTTCTTTCTATTAAGTATTTTATATTCTATACATAATTATATGCCTTTTTGTTTTATTTAATTAGGTACTTTTTACCTGTTTTGCAATATAAATACGATTGCAACAAAACAATTTTGGAAAACTAAAAGATGGAAGATTATTTTTGTTCATGTTTCCTTACTCTCCTCTAGTACCTAATTAAAGCATATAAGAAAAGTGTTGCTTTTCCTGTTTGAAAAAAGAAGACTTTTGATACCTGAACAACCTTTTTCCAAATAAGCAAGATTCAATATATTCAAATGTGATTTAAGAGTAAACAACTGTGCGTGCTTATTCTTTCATTTAATGATACTAACTTAGTTATATGAGGGATACCGTGTACATATTGATTTTTCTACAATGGAAACAACTTGGCAAATACCTGACCAACACGATCATTCAAGTCGGTTGTCTGCATGGCCCTACCAGTCTCCTTAAAAGCTAATCGGGCACATTCCCTGGTAACGCTACATCCAGCATAGCAACTTAAAGCAACGTAGTCCAGCCACTCCATCTTGACGTCCTGGTGACCAAGCTTCTCTTCCTCCTCAGGCGTGCAAACCTTGAAATCGTATCTAGTTCTACTAAAAGCCAACATACAGGCAATGGTACCGGAAAGGGTGTCACCTTGACCACCCACTCTCTTGAAACTGCCTTCACAATTATTTGATAAAATAACTGAATTGGAGTCAGGTGTAAATATTTGGTCTTCTCTTCCCTTTTGAACCACAATACAATTCAATCTTTTGGCAATCACAGATCCGGTCGTCTCTTCATCGTTAGGACCATCTTTTTTCAACACATCATGAATCCTTTTGAATTCAACCACATTGGGTGTCAGGATGATACGGCCCTTGGGGAATTGTTTCAATAAGTCACGAGTTTCCTCATCTTGACTCACCAAATACAGTCCGTCTGCATCAATTACAATAGGAACCATTCCCTTGTGCTCCTCAAGGATGAACTTGATAATTCGTTTAACAGAAACCAGCATTTCCTGGTCTCTACCCAAACCGGGTCCAATGACGACAACATGGATCCGCTGCAACAAACCCTTGATCTTCTCGAAGTATTCATTAAACGATGAAGAAGAAGTCGGTCTCAAATACGGATGAACCATAAGATTGGGACTATAGCTCTTAATAACAGTAGCTGCACCCTTATCACAAATGACGTGGGTCAAGTCACATCCCATCAATGCTGTAGCATTAGCACTAAAGTAAGGAGCACCCGTGTAATCCTCGCATCCACCAATGATGCAGACCCGCCCACCGGCTTGGCCCTTGTAAAAACGAGGGAGTAACGGTGGGATACACCTAGCCTTGGTCAGCTTTAGTAATTCCTTATGTGTCAATTTAGGTAACATTGCGTTGGTTTTTTCTGTCCAATCAACACTGGTTTCTTTCCATGTTACTTTTCTTTTCATATCCCTTTATCTGAAACTTTTGAAACTTTTCTCGGAGTTCAAATCAATCGACTCCACTGAAATAAACTTATCGGTGACCAGATCGACCATCTATTACACTATTTCTAGGAGTACAGAGCACGCCAACAACATATAGGACCATGCTATCAAGACTATCAAGACCAAGCACTAGGTTTGTACCAATCGCAATTGGGGCAGCCGCCATCGCCACCTCTGCATACTTCTACACCCGTCCTCGAGTTGCTGTTCAGAAGGAGAAACAAAGAGTCTTCGTAGGGGACGGTAACTGGATTGATTTGCCCATCGTGAAGATCGAGGACGAATCCCATGATACCAAACGTTTTACTTTTAAATTACCTTCAGAGGACGCCATCACAGGCTTGACTTTGGCATCCGCCATCTTCACCAAGTACGTCACGGCAAAGGGGAATAACGTCGTCAGACCTTACACTCCTGTGTCTCCATTGGACCAACAGGGTACTTTTGAGCTAGTTATCAAGCATTACAATGACGGGAAGATGTCTTCTCACTTGTTCTCTTTGAAGCCTAACGATGTTGTTTCATTTAAGGGACCCATCAAGAAATGGCAATGGGTTCCAAACTCATTTAAGTCGATCACTTTATTGGGTGCTGGTACTGGTACCACACCATTGTATCAATTAGCTTCCCATATTGCCAGAAACCCTGAAGACAAGACAAAGATTAACGTGTTTTACGGGAATAAAACATCTTCAGATATCTTGTTGAAGAAGGAATGGAATGAATTACAAGAAAAGTACCCTGATCAAGTTAAGGTGACTTACTTTGTGGATAAGTTGGACGATGGTAAGGAGAATGGAGTGGAATTGGGATTCATTTCCAAGGAATTCATTGCAAAGAATGCTCCAGGACCAAAAGAGGATACCCATTTGTTCATTTGTGGACCTCCACCTTTCATGAAGGCATATTCAGGGGAGAAGGCTAAACCAACTGATCAAGGTGAATTAACAGGTCTCTTGCAAGAATTAGGGTATTCTAAGGACCAAGTTTTCAAGTTCTGAGTGCTTTCACATTCGCTTTCAAATTTTTATATTCAATAACTATGGTTTTTATGTCATTAGATACTTTTTATTTTTAAGTAAGAAATCTATCTATGAATAGCTTTGTCTGTTCATTTTCCCTTCTTTGGATCCCAGGTGTATAGTTAGGTACTGTATACAGTGACCAATCAATATCTCTGTCATAAAATCCAGATTCTCTTATTATATGATTCCAATTCATTTGTTCCAGTGGGGTATCTTTCATAATGCCCTTATTTTTCTCCATATATTGTAAATTATGGACAAATTCAGGGTCCCAATACATTTGGGCATTCTGCCATGATGGGTGCGAAGTATCTGCTTCAACATTTATCACTTCAAGATACTTCCTCCTGGGCAAACACTTATCTAGAGATAAGAATTTAGTCTCTTTCGCAGCATTGATCTTCTTTTTCTTCTTTGGCTTTTGTACTTGTTTCGTGTCTTCCTCACTAGATAAATCTAATACTATTTCATCTTTATTCTCTGGTTGAAATGTACTTGGTACATCTTCTTCGCTATCTGACGACAAATTCAAGGCAATCTCATCATTATTTTTCCTTACATCTGCATCATCTGACAAATTCAACGTCCTCTTTGTATGCTTAATAAGTGCTTCAAATTTTACATGCAAATGAGCACTTAACCACCATTTTGGTTTCAATTCTCTTAACAATTGCCAACTAATTGGGCTACCTAGTTCTCTCTTATCAATGTCCTGTTTGAAAAACGGCTTATATTTCAACAATTGCTGCATATTACCATAATACACGACTCCATTAGGCCAATCATGACTCAGCATTAAATCTACATCTTCCCTAACCATGAATAGTGGGATTACATCACTTTTCCTCACATGATACAACGATCTGACATTTTTTTGCCATGATCGATTTCTTTCCAATTGACTCCATTCAGTTCTGGACCTTTCCAGGTCCCATTGCTTCCAAATCCCACTCAGTGAACCAATTCTAACACCTTTAAACCAGATCATATTGGAATAACCCAGGTAATATATATCTTTGCTGGCGTAACCACCATGCGGCAATAGCATTAAATGTCTCATGGATTCGTGATTCCCACCAATGAATAAAGTGGGGACGGGGGGTCCCCAGGTATCATTATTATAATAGTTATGGAAATCACCTAGTTTTTGGTATTTGGGTGGTATGCTAATGGAACAGAAGTCTGCCGTCGATCTAAGACTTTGGAAGTCTCCGAGAATTATTAACAGATCTATTGGGTTTTGCTGATGGAGACGAGAAACTTCTTTAAATATGTTGTTCAATTCCCCATGACAGCATCCTTCAATCGCTATACGTAGTTGTGGTTTCTCCATTTTTATCTGTTGGCGATTGCGTAGTTTAATAAATTGTTAATTAGAAATCAATCTTTTTTTTTTTCCATTATGTTAACGAAATAAATTATATAATGTAATATAATATAATAATAAATAAGTACGTAGATAAATAAGTATAAATAAGATGACATTGTCGTAAACAGATAATGAATAAATAATATTTTAATAGTAATCATAACTCTTGCGGCTCTCTATTTGGAAGGGTGCATGATCTAGTAAGATCTGACGGTTGGTGGTACAGAGGGACATTCCTTTTCATCTAAAGTATGAGAAATGACATTTCTGTATTTCAATTCCACTGGAGCACCAGTGTCCTTTTGCCATGACAACGTGTGTTTCATCCAGTTTTCATCATCTCTATTTGGATAATCTTCTCTTGCATGAGCACCACGAGATTCCTTTCTATTGGCAGCAGAGACAGCAGTTTGAGTGGCACAAGTCAACAAGTTTTGTAATTCTAAAGTTTCCACCAAATCAGAGTTCCAAATCATGGATCTATCTGAGATCTTGACATCCTTGAATGAATTATCCACAGCAGTAATGTTACTGACACCTTCATCCAAACTCTCTTGAGTTCTAAACACAGAGACATCCTTTTGCATTGTCTTTTTCATCTTCATACTGATTTCGTGAGTAGATCTGGATCCATTAGCGTTTCTAATCTTGTCTAAATTGGCGATGGATTCCTTACCGATATCCATAGGGACAGGTTTATGTGGAGTATTTGGTTGTAAAGTATCAGCGACGGTATGAGCGACAGCACGTCCAAAGACAACTAAATCTAATAGTGAGTTAGCACCTAATCTATTAGCACCATGCACTGAAACACAAGCTGCTTCACCACATGCCATTAACCCTGGAATAACTTTATCTTCACCAGTTTCTTCATCTATGGTTAATGCTTCCCCTGTCCATTTGGTGGGGATACCACCCATGTTATAATGAACGGTTGGTAAGATTGGAATTGGTTCCTTGGTAACATCGACACCTGCAAAGATGGCTGCAGTTTCAGAGATACCTGGTAATCTCTCTTGCAAGACGGAAGGTGGTAAATGGCTCAATTGTAAAAACATGTGATCCTTTTCTGGTCCAACACCTCTTCCTGCTCTAATTTCCATGGTGATGGCTCTTGAAACGACATCTCTACATGCCAGATCCTTTGCTGTGGGGGCATAACGTTCCATAAATCTTTCACCTTCAGAGTTAACTAAAAACCCACCTTCACCACGAGCACCCTCGGTAATCAAACAACCTGATCCATAAATCCCTGATGGATGAAATTGAACAAATTCCAAATCTTGTAAGGGGAATCCAGCACGTGAAACCATGGCATTACCATCCCCAGTACAAGTATGAGCTGAAGTACATGAGAAATAAGCTCTCCCATATCCACCCGTGGCCATGACGGTCCTATGAGCTCTAAATCTATGAATGGTCCCATCCTCTTGGTTATAAGCAATAACACCAACGACTTCCCCGTCGTGAGTCAACAAATCTAGGGCAAAAAACTCAATAAAGAAATGAGTATCGTGTCTTAAAGCCTGCCCGTACAAAGTATGTAACATGGCATGTCCCGTTCTATCAGCGACGGCACAGGTTCTATAGGCCTGTTCTCCCTTCCCGTATTCCTTAGTTTGACCCCCAAACGCACGTTGGTAGATCTTCCCTTCCTCTGTTCTCGAGAAGGGCATCCCATAGTGTTCCAACTCGATAATGGAGTTTGGAGCCTCTCTCGTCATGTAATGGATTGAATCCTGGTCTCCGAGCCAGTCGGAGCCCTTGACGGTGTCATACATGTGCCATTTCCAGTCATCTGGATGCATATTCCCCAAGGCAGCATTGATCCCCCCCTGGGCGGCGACCGTATGAGATCTAGTGGGGAACAATTTGGAGATACAAGCGGTTTTGAAACCTGCTTCAGCCAGCCCAAAAGTGGCACGAAGCCCAGCACCACCAGCACCGACGACGACACAGTCGTATTCATGATCGATGATGTTGTAGTCCTTGCCGAAGGGGGACTTGAATTCTGTAGCAGATGCTGCGGAGGCGAGTGTTCTCCTGGAGGTCTGAGCGACCCAGGCGGGGAGTCGAGACGAGACCCTGTTCTTGAGTGATAGCATGATTGGACTAGTTGCGAGTATTGATTGAATGGTGGAATCGAGTCGTTGTGGTTGCCAGTAGGGTATGTGCTTGTATGTGTGTATATATACCAGATAGTCCATAAAGACCGAAAGCGCGGAGAAGCGGTAAAGCATTCATTGTGCGCTGTGATTGGCTATAGACGATTATTGGCACAAATGGTGAGGAAAACACATTTAGTGGACTCATTGTGGGTAGTTGGATGAAGGAGGCGTATATGCAGCTGTCGATATTGTCCTCGAGATCTCTGTTGGGAAGCATGCCCTGGTATAAGAGAGTCTTCGTTTCTTTAAATTTGTCAAAGAGTTAAATCAGTTTTCGGAGAGCTATGTTAAACTTATAGAGAATATTTGTTTAAATATTGTTTAAGAATCCCTAATGGAAGCTTGGTTGCCCATAATCCAGTGCAATTTTACTTTAAATGTTGTGTCGCACTTTTAGGGGACACTGTCAGCCGATTACGTAATTGTTCAAAGAGTAATAACGTTAATATTAATACAGATTAATATATTCTAGGTATTGACATTGGGTCCAAACTTAAATTTTGCATTAGTAAACCACTTTTGATTAGATTAATATCTTATTCCAAGAAACTGGAACATGCAAACCGTGTTATCAAGTTTTGACTCCACAATTGGGCAAGTTTTAACAAACCACATTACAAATTTGGATCCTAACAATAATTATTTTGTCGAAACAAAAGAAAAGAAGACTCTTAGCTCTTTGCTTTATTTTAGTCCAGTGTCTGCATTTAGAACTAGAGCTAATTATGGGGATCGACGGTAACAGAAATTTTAATATTGTTTAAAAAAGCAAAAAAGTGATTAAGTTTCCAAGTTAACGGTTGTTAAAATAACTGAATATCATGGATCTATGCTTACTTTGTATACTCATTTGGAGTCTATGAGGGTGCGTATATACGACCTGGTTTAAGATTTGTTTTGTCAATGAATGATGGTTGAAAAAATTTAAATGTTTAGTTAAGGAGGGCTCTAAATCGAAAAACAACATAAATAAAGCAAACAATTTCTGCTATAAAGGTGGAAAGAGAAAATGACCGTTTGACGTGGTGGATCCAAGATGAGAATACAACTTTGTACGGAAAATAGTTTTAAACGTAAAACCTTTATTTATTACTTTAAATACCTCGTTTTAAACACAAATATTAAATTGACTATAACTAAACGCAATTGCAATACACAAATACTGGCTTTATCTTTCACAGGAATATAACTATATCGATATACAAAACAAATGACATGACAATCGCACTCTTGCTTACATAATCGTTGATTTTTGGAAAATATTATCAGATCAAGAGGAGAATGATTATGTTTAATTAATCTTCATGACAGAACTAGAGGCAAAGTTTACTTGTCAGGAAGCTAGCAATCTCACAAGATGTCATCCCCAGTTCCAAACAAGAACACATCGAGAAGCAGGAGCAATAGCCAAGGTGGAAGTCAGTCAAGAAGTAGAAGATCATCCACAACCAATGCCCTAAAGAACCATCCCTTCCTACCGGAGGCCCCAATTATATCCTCCTCTTCCGTCGATATAAACAATCCAGCTCCAAGGGTAGTTGATTTGGTAGCTCGACATTTAGTTAATACTACAAACGACTTGAAGTTGCAAGGAGGCGATATTACTAGAGATTTATATAAATGGACCAATGAACACGAAAATGCAGCAACAACAACAACAGGTATGTCCCCTATTCAAACTCAGATCCATCAACCTCCTCCTGCAGTTGCTTCTCCCATTCAATCAAATCCCATGAATAACTTTGATTCAAAAAGGAAAAGGTCAATGAGTTTCTCTGCAATTTCTGTTGATTCATTCACCAATAATAATAATACGGAAACAAATAACTCTCCAGTTAGAAATAATAACAATATACCGGTCTCCATGATGACAACTGACGAAATGAGGGCACCTGGAGGATTTAGAAGATCATTCATCATTCAAAGACAAAGAAGAAGAAACCCAGACGGGAACCCCAATCAATTGCCAAACTTCTTTACCAGAAATTTTATTGAATTTTTAACTTTATATGGTCATTTTGCAGGTGAAGACCTTTCCGAATCAGAGGAAGAACTGGAAGAAGGAGAAGAAGAAGGACTCGATGAGGAAGAAGTCATCGAATCGGAAACAGAATCTACAGCACTATTGTCACCAACAACTTCACGTCGCCATAAAAATAAACATAAATCTTCCACTTTTAGGGCAATCCTTCTATTACTGAAATCATTCGTAGGAACTGGTGTACTTTTTTTACCCAAGGCATTCCATAATGGTGGTTATGGGTTCAGTTCCCTTTCATTATTCTTTTGTGCCCTAATATCATACGGTTGTTTCTTAACTTTGATCCAAACGAAGGACAAGGTCAAGGTGGATGGGTATGGTGATATGGGACAAATTATTTATGGCAAAAAGATGAAGTTTGCCATTCTTTGGTCCATTGTGTTATCACAAATTGGCTTTTCTGCTGCATACACTGTATTTACAGCGACTAATCTTCAAGTATTTTGTGAGAACGTCTTCTTTTCCTCATCTTCACCATCGTCATCTTCATCTTTGGCTCCATATATCCTTTTACAACAACTAGTCTTTGTACCTTTATCTCTAACAAGAAATATTGCAAAATTGAGTGGTACAGCATTAATTGCTGATTTATTTATACTACTGGGTCTAGTGTATGTTTATTTTTACTCCACGTCATACATAATAAAAAATGGTATAAGCTCCAAGACAATGCTCTGGTTAAACAAGTCAGATTGGTCGTTATTCATCGGTACAGCAATCTTTACATTTGAAGGTATTGGTCTACTAATCCCCATCCAGGAATCTATGTCCCACCCTCAACATTTCTCCAAATGTTTATCTATGGTCATGTGCATTGTAACTGTTATTTTCATCTCGTGTGGTCTATTATGTTATTCTGCATTTGGGTCGAAAGTGGAGACGGTCGTATTATTGAATTTTCCTCACGATTCTCCTTATACACTAATGGTTCAATTATTATACGCTCTAGCTATATTGTTATCCACTCCATTACAGTTATTCCCAGCAATTAAGATCCTAGAAAATTGGTGTTTCCCAATCTCTGCATCAGGGAAGAATAACCCCAAGGTCAAATGGTTGAAAAACTATTTCAGATGCATAATAGTGTTACTCACTGCGTTCATCGCATATGTGGGCGCCAATGACTTAGACAAATTTGTTTCCCTAGTGGGATCATTTGCATGTATACCGTTAATTTACATCTATCCACCCTTATTGCATCTGAAAGCTTATTGGGGAGAACAGACTATACTGAGAATGGTATTGGATTCATTGGTATTAATCTTTGGCGTGGCTGTTATGGGGTATACCTCATGGCAAACCATTGCAATGTGGTTACATTGATTGCTTTAGTATTTTACATAGATATTATCCACTTTTATAGACGCTATTGCTCAAATCTATCGTCATCACAGTAATATCATCTCTTTAATGTTATATTATCTATCTATTCTATAGTAACTGTATTTTATTGTTACCCGGATGGAAAACTCCGAAAACAAACCCTAGGGCTACTAACCCTATCTAAGCCCTAGTTTATTATCAAATCTTGAAATTTGCCACCTCTTTTGAACTACAAGGACCATTCATCCATTAATGGGAACACACTCTCAAGAGGAACCCATTCAAAACATACACTTTCAAAGACTAAAATAGATTACAATGCCTCCAAAAGAAGATTGGGAGAAATATAAGGCTCCAGTGGACGCCGAGGACGAGAAAGAGAAGGCCAAAGAGGACAAGATCGTACCCTTATCAGAAGGTGATATTCAAGTGTTAAAGACATACGGTGCTGCTCCATACGCCGCCAAATTGAAAGAGATTGAGAAGGATTTGAAGACCATTGAGAATAAGATTAAGGAGAAATCTGGGGTGAGGGAAAGTGATACCGGGTTGGCTCCCTCTCATTTATGGGATATTATGGGGGACAGACAACGTCTAAGTGAAGAACATCCTTTACAAGTGGCTCGTTGTACTAAGATCATAAAGAGCAATGGGAACGAAGAAGAACAGGAAGGTGAAGGAGAAAGTGCAGCAAGTGCAACTTCTACCACGAACAATGCATCTACCACCGGATCAGGCGAAAATGGTGAAGATGAAGATGAAGATGCTAAATACGTTATCAACTTGAAACAGATTGCTAAGTTTGTTGTCGGGTTGGGTGAACGTGTTTCCCCAACTGATATCGAAGAAGGTATGAGAGTCGGGGTGGATAGATCAAAATATAATATTGAATTACCACTTCCACCCAGAATTGACCCTTCAGTGACCATGATGACAGTGGAAGAGAAACCGGATGTTACATACTCAGATGTTGGTGGCTGTAAGGACCAAATTGAAAAACTAAGAGAAGTTGTGGAATTACCGCTATTGTCTCCTGAAAGATTTGCTACATTAGGTATCGATCCACCAAAGGGTATCCTACTTTATGGACCTCCAGGTACTGGTAAGACTTTATGTGCCAGAGCTGTTGCCAACAGAACAGATGCTACATTTATTAGAGTTATCGGGTCCGAATTAGTACAGAAATACGTGGGTGAAGGTGCACGTATGGTTAGAGAATTATTTGAAATGGCACGTACCAAGAAGGCATGTATTATTTTCTTTGATGAAATTGATGCCATTGGTGGAGCTCGTTTTGATGATGGTGCTGGTGGTGATAATGAAGTGCAAAGAACTATGTTGGAATTAATTACACAATTAGATGGGTTTGATCCTCGTGGTAATATTAAAGTGATGTTTGCTACAAATAGACCAAACACATTAGATCCTGCATTACTAAGACCAGGTAGAATTGATCGTAAAGTGGAGTTTTCACTTCCTGATTTAGAAGGTCGTGCAAATATCTTCCGTATCCATTCCAAATCCATGAGTGTGGAACGTGATATAAGATGGGAATTGATTTCAAGACTATGCCCAAACACAACCGGGGCTGAATTAAGATCCGTTTGTACCGAAGCAGGCATGTTTGCCATTAGAGCAAGAAGGAAAGTGGCCTCTGAAAAGGATTTCTTAAAGGCAGTGGAAAAAGTTATCAATGGTTACAAGAAATTTAGTTCCACTTCACGTTATATGCAATACAATTAGAAGGACTAATGTACACATACTCACATTAATTAAATATTCTAACATGTTGCACCTATAACATATATACTAAGTACATGTCATCGAATACACTTTTACGTTTCAAAAAAGAACAAACCACAAAGTTTTATTATATAAATGCTGCTTTTTATTGTCTCAATTAATTATATTAATTAAATAAATGATACAAGAGGTGTATACCTCTAGTGAACTACCTGCCCATTAAATAAATCATTCCCACCAGCTTACCAAACCCATACCATCTGTTTGACAACTACCAAGCAATGCATATGCAGGAGGTTTCTCAATCTTTATGATTTCAACCTCATTATCTTTTTCTTTATCTTCTCCCTCTTTCCCATTTTCCTCCTGTTGACGTTGTAATTGTTGTTGTTCCAGTTCTCTCTCCTTGGGGGACTTTGGTTTCACATCAACAAATACTTCCTGTTCAATTCTAAATCTGATCTTTTCATTAACATCAAAATATAATTTCGTCTCTTCATCCATTGGCCAAACCCAGGCGGAATCCTCTGGAGAATAATAACATCCTTCAAATAACATCTTCTGTGGTATGAAAACGTCATTAAACATCCCTAACATGGAAACTTTGATCCCCTCAGCGGTACATTTACTGATCCAACCAGTCACGATCTCACCAACGAACGGCTTGAAGATTAAAGCACGGAAAGTCACATTTATATATGACGCACCATCACCGGGCTTCAATTGACCCTCGTCCACTTCCAGGATATCGTATATCGTTATGCAGAGACCGATGTGCGGGACAATCTTATCTGCATATTTATTATTTAATTCGTGCGTGATAGAAGAAATTGTATCTCGGTGGAATTGATCCGGAGGGATCCTTACTAGGTCTGATATCTTGGATAATATGAACATGTGTTTGTTTATTTCTGGGTCTCCTTCTTTAGTGGGAAATGAGATCAATAGGAATCGATGGGCAATATTATCATTGTTATTATTGTCCTGGTATTAAATTTTTGTAGCCGTGGAAAACGAGTGAAAAATTTTGAAATTTGCGATGAGATGAGATGAGATGAGTACTATTTTGTATGTAAGATACATAGTCTAGTTTAGCTGGAAGGACAACGTTGCATCTACTAAAGAGATCTTATAAGATACACTAATAAAAATGTCAAAGAGATTCAGCAAGAAAAATGCTCAGAAGTTTGCTGTTGTCCACAGACCACACGATGATCCACATTTCTACGATGAAGATGCTTCTGCACATGTTCTAGTTCCTGTGACGGATCATAAGGCTGATCGTGAGGCTAAGAGAACTCAACCACGAGTGGTGAAGAGAAATGTTCCATCAGGTGGTAATGAAAAGGTAGGTGAAGCCGTATTATACGGGATTGATTTCGATGATTCCACATATGATTATACCCAGCATTTGAAACCTATAGGTCAAGATCCTGAAGCAGTCTTCATCCCTGCCAAGGGTGACAAGGAGAAGGAGCAAACGGGCACCAAGAAGAATATCGAAGATTTATTCATTGAACCTGAATATAAGGACACAGAAAACGCCCCAGTAACTTCTGTATTCCAAAGAGGTATGGCCAAACAAGATTATCTGTTACATCAACAAGATGTAGTAGATGATATTGCTGGGTTTAGACCTGACATGAATCCTGCTTTGAGAGAAGTATTGGAAGCATTGGAGGATGAAGCATACGTGGTGAATGATGATGTTGAAGTGGTGAAAACCAAGAAAGTTGAAAAGATAGAGAACAAAGATGAAGATGATATTTTTGCGCAATTATTGGGCAGTGGTGAGGCACAAGATGAAGAGGAGTTTGAAGATGGATTTGATGAATGGGATATGAATGAGATAGATAATTTTGAAGATGAACATTATCATGACGAGATGGCCCAATTTGATAAGATTGAAAATTTAGAGGACTTACAAGATATTGACTATCAAACAGATGTGTGGAGGGTACAAAAGCAAAAGGCACATAAAGATGAATTTGCCTCTGATGATGAATTTGCCAATGAAAGTGTGGCACCTCCAACTGAAGGAGGTTTGACAGATGAGGAAGAAAACGATCTTGTTGGTGATCTTCCGAATATCCAAAACAAGAGCAAAGCAGGTGGGAAGAAGAAGAGAAAGGATCGTCATAAGAAGGGAGCCATGTCTGATATATCGGGGTTTTCTATGAGTTCCAGTGCCATTGCCCGTACGGAAACCATGACAGTACTAGATGACCAATACGACAATTTAATAGGAAGCTACGAAAACTACGAGGAGGAGCTTGAGGAAGACGAAGAAGAAAGTTATCAACCCTTTGACATGAAGGCGGAACGTGCTGATTTCGAGTCCATGCTTGATGACTTTTTAGAGAATTATGAACTAGAAAGCGGTGGTCGTAAACTAGCCAAGAAGGACGAAGAGATCGACAGACTGAAGAAAGCTGCCGATGAGGTCAGCAAAGGGAAACTGTCGCAAAGAAGAAACCGTGAACGTCAAGAGCAGTCCCAGAAGAAGAAGACCCCCAGCAGCTTGAGCAATGTTACGAATAGTCTCGGTGGTTTGCATTTATAAACAAATGTATCGAACGATCTGAAATTTCACTACGTAATGTTGCCTCGCGAATTCTCGATAATGGATCTTGTGTCGAAAACAACAGGGACCCCTTCCTTTAAGTATAAACATAGAATATAGCAAGCATATAGACTCACCCGACCATAACAGTGTCATCATAATATCGATTAATACTCCTGTAAGCAACATGACAAACGATATTGAAATCTTGAAGAAACAAGTCGATGATTTGCATGCCATTCTTAAGAAGCAAAGCTTGTTGATATCAAAGACCGGTGAAAGTGTTATGCAATTACAATTGGATAAACAGAGAGCTGATGTTAAGAAATTTGACGATAATTTTTCTACTCTGAAAGTGAAAGAGTCAGCCATTGATCCAACAGATTTCGCCACTAATGGAGACCTGGTAGAATTAGTCGGGGAATTACAAGGAGAGTTAAGCCATATCGAGGAAAGAGCGATAAGGAGAACAATAAACTCGACTAAGACTGATTCGAACGACACGTTGGCTCCAATGCCCAATCTTGATGGTGATATTCCAACGTTAAAGGAAAAACACTTATTTGTTGCAACTTTAGGAAAGTTTGAGAACATAGGAGACGAACAATTGTACAGATTGGCCAAGTTTTATGAACGTTTACCACCTGCAATGAAGGAAGAAGAAGACTTTGCAAAGATTGTATCCGGAAAAGTGGAAGAGATCAACATTAATGAAATATCCGATGCAGAGATAAGGGAAGAATTAAAGAAATACTCGAAAGAGGAACTAAATGAAATATTTAATGAAGTGGCAAGATATTTGGGTGTCCGTTGCAGAAGAGGTGCAAACATTTGGTAACGGATATGATTTTGGAGATCAGTATTATACAAATTATATTCTATTTTTTATTTATGCAGAGGTAGCTAGTTAAAGTCTATTTTTCATATTTTTGCTTCTTGAAGGTATGTTGTTGGTCATTATCATCACTATTCCTCTTTGTTGGATATGTGCCTTTTGGCTGTAGAGGTCTACTGTCTGGGAATAGTTCTTGTTCTTGTTCCCTAATCAACCTTTTCCAATCCCATCTTTTTCTTTGGTAAAGTTCTAAATTCCAATTCTTCCATACTTGTCTACCGTAGGTACTATTCTTTACCTTTTCAGATTCAGCTGTTAAGGCCGTTGCAATACGCTCCTTATATAATGTCAATTTGGCAGTGAATTCCCATAGTTTATCCATAATATGAGAAGCGTACGCATTACATGACATATTGACTGCATCCTTACAAAGAATATTCAGCAATAATTTCCTCTTGACAACTTTCACTCTCTTGGTCTGTAAAACTTTTTCTACGACATGAGAAAACACACCATGATAGCACATTTGTGATAACCTAACTTCTGGTAATTTCAACATACTGTCAATGGTGATGCCCAAAAATGTATCATCGTAATCAATCAACTTTTCCAAAAATAAAGATCGCCTTCTTTCTTCTGCAGTTGGCCAATCATCTCTGGTGTTACCCAAAGTGGAAGAGCTTAAATTCAGACAACTCTCTAAGACATTTTTCTCCAATTGTTCTCTTGGATAATATTTCTTAAGCAATTGTTCAATAACTTGATCTCTCAAGTAATTGTCATTCTTTAAACTGGCATCAATAATTGTAGTACCAAAATCCATGTTTGAGTTCAATAAGATACTCAATTCAGGAACCACATCATCTAAGATTTCTTTCACTTCTTTACTCTTCAAATGCTTCAATAATGCCTGTACGACAAAGGATCCAGTGGTATCTCTCTTGGCCAATTTAACAATACGATCTTTCATATATAGATTGTAAAGTCTCTCCACATATTTCACTCTACCAAACCCAATAATGTTTTGTAAGAAATGGGAACCGACAGGATCGGATAACAGATATTCCAAAAATGATTCTTCTTTGGAATCCTTCTCATCAGATGTATTGAATACTAATCTCCAAATGGAACGATCTCTATCAAAGATACCTTCCACTTGAATAATCAGTTGCACAACGGGGGATGCAACTTTATCGACGCAATATTCTCTAAATTTGGTTACTTGAGTAGTGGTAATATCAGAACGAGATTGGGCATTATTGGTGAAATCCTTGTATAATGTGTTAACTATATTACGCAATTCCATTTTGAATGATTCTGGAGTTTGGTAAACTTTGTTAAAATCTTCTGTATCTTTAATATTAATCATCTTTCTGGCAATCTTGGATTTCTTAGAACGTAATGTAGAATTATTTTGAGTACTATTGGGCAATACTTTGGAGGAAAGAATCAAAATGATTAATCTTAGAACATGAGAAGCATATTGGTCATTCATCATGTGCTTTAAATGAGGTTTCAATTCGTTCAACATGAATAAAAACATGTTCTCCATAGATGCATAAACGGTAGCATCATCATCATTATTATGTTCCTCCTGGTCAAAACTTGGTGTCAACAATTCCTTTTCTACAAGGGCCGTGCTTCTCACAAGTAAGGTTTCTAACACATGCGATGCGTATTTATGGCATGCCATATTGTAGAAGACACCGTTGAAAGCTTGGAAAAGGCTTTTCAATTGAGTATCATCACAATCTAGGATAAGACGCTCCATTAATTTGGAACAAATTTGGGAGGTGACCAATTTCAATTCCTTTCCCTTAGCTTCATCAATGATACTGGTGACAAATTGGGATTTTTCATCTGGCGATTCGAAGGCATCCATTGCTAAAGTAGATTCTGCTTGCTTAAAATATTCTAGTTCCTCTCTATCTAAAACCCCAAAAAACATCTGTTGGTTAGAGTTAACAGAAGAATCATCCTTCTCATCATCATACTTATCATTCTTCTCATTTGAATAATGATCTTCAGTGGAGTTAGATTCAGCGGCCGTGGGTTGGAATTGATCCTTTTGCTGCTTTTTCAAAAGCTTTCTACCTCTAGTTTTAGTTTTACCCATTGTGATGCAATGATTATGTGTAGATATTTCTTGGCTGACACTTTGGTATCTATGCTTTATCCACTGACTGCAAATAAAGGCGATGAGATGAGATGAGCTTATTATTTTATTTTTTTTCATTATTGAAAAATATTTTCTAATTGAAGGTGTTACCCGTCCGATAATAAGTAAATTTCGCGATGAGTAAGCTTATTAAGTTGTATATGACTTTCATCTTTGCTACAATTATTGATTTACAATGTTTGTCTATAGCATCCATCATCCTCTGGTATTGCATTAAAAGATAGCTAAGCATGGCAAGCACAACCCACAACCCTGCTATCCTTTTGAAAAGGGTCCTTTGTCTGACAGAATCCTCACCATTGATCCTTTGTCTGGACAGTGTGGCACAAACATCTAACCATCTAATAGACGAGATCATCCACAACACCAAGACTAATTCCTCTTTAAAAGTTATCTATGTTGCATTTGAAACGTTGAACAAACCGGACTACGCATCTCACTTCATTGAAGTGACAAACACATCCTCTTTGACTAAGACGATGGAAATTATTCAATCTCATTTACCAAGTCCAAGCAGTACAACAACACATAATAATAAAAAAATCTTATTAATAATAGATTCCTTAAATTATATCCCAAACGATAAGCTGGCTCAGTTTGTTTCCTCCATTGCATCCCCCAATGCTACCTTAGTAGCTACTTACCATAAGGATTTCCCAGAGGTTGAAAACCCTGCCTTGGATAACTATCCTTCATCCTTGGAATTGATTCAATTTATGGCAACATCCGTCATAAATATATATCCTAAATTATCAAAGTCTTTAGATGATGAAACTTTGAAATATGAATTGGATAAATTCAATATACCTCGTGGGTTAAATAATCAGACGTTCAATGTAAATCTAATTAATAGAAGAAAGTCAGGGAGATCAATTACATATTCTTTCCAAATAGATTCCACCAAGCATACTTACGATTTAATCAAATCAGCATTACAACAGGATGAAGAACAACAAGTTAACGAGACTCCAGAAATGTTGCAAGATCTAACTACTTTCAACTTGTCCACATCAGCAAAGCAAAAGAAGGCTAAGGATCAAGTCTCATTACCATTCTTGGAGGCACAATCATTAAGTTCTCATGCAAGTGCCATCGTATACGAATACGAAAAGGATGATGATTATGACGAGGAGGACCCATATGAAGATCCTTTCTAAGTTATTTATGTACTTATATAAATTTCTTCTTTAATCTAGTTATCAGACTTTTTAGACCGACTTGAGATGCAATTTCATCTGCTTCTTCAATAGTCACCAACTTCTTCACCAATAAATTATATAAACTACCATATATCAACCCTAATACAGTAGATGTTATAATAATAACGTTATAAGGCATACTGAAATCAGGAGTCGATAACGATAATAACAATGTCGACGTTCTAATTTGATAGGACCATGGCTTCAAAATGGTAACGACGGCACTCTCAATTTCAAACCCATGATTTGCATCAGGTGGGTATTCTGCAAATTGCAACAATGCTTTATCAAATTGACACGTTATGGCTAAACTTGTTCCCGCAGGGATCTCAATAGTGTATTCTAAATGTGTTGGTCTCTTATGATCAATAGCTGTAACGTAATGTACAGACGTAATCACATCATGTAGATCAAGTCCCGCACCGGCAGCATCACTTTCTAATTTCATCGTAGATAAATATAGTCTCATGAACCATGGCAATGATTCGAAGTAAACTGCCCTGATAGTGTCATTGGTTGGATTAGTGAAAACGGTACGTAACCCACCACGATCCTGTCCATATCCGGTCAATGATCTACTCACATAAAGTGGCACATCTTCTTCCTTTTCTGAATGCCTCCCAATCTCATTGGTATTGGAGGAAGAAATATAAATATCATAATCGTCTTTGTTTTCTAAATCAAAACAATTATCATCCGTACCAAAATGGGACCCGTTTACTTTCAACAATGCCTCCCACGAATTATTTTCATGATTATCACCTATATCAACACACACTTTTGAAGGATTATTGGAAATCAAATTAGAGCCACGAATTGGTTTGCCAAATATCTCGGAGACCTCAAAAGAAAGTGAATTGCTTTCAGGTAGTGGGAAACATTGATATATATCATATGGTTTAGTTAGATCACAACGTAGTTCAGAATTTGGAGTGGGTCTTGGGATTGGGTGTTCATTTCTAGCCAGCGTGTATGGAACATGAATAACCATATCCACTTCTGCATCCATATCGTATTTACATGTTTGAGTGTTGAAATCACAATGGGTCGTCACATCAATGGAAAGACTATGCCACATGGAATCAAAAACTTTATGACCATCTAATAACGATGAAATTCCTGATTTACCCCTTGTAGGTAATAATTTCAAAAGAGGAGTTAAATTTTCAGTACAGATAGGTTCATTAGCCAAAGATGCTCTTAACAAATATAGCTTATTATTCTTAGTTTCATCACCACCAAATATAGGCAACCCTTCCTCCGTCGATTTGGGTTGGAATGACTTCACAGGGTATGTGGTTCTTGAACTTTCAATAAAATTAATGGAAGCACAAAACAAGCCACTTAGTGAATTGGCTAATGTTTTCCATTGATCAAATGCTTCCTTTTGAGAGCCAGCCTCAATGATAGCCCAGAGTTCTACACCTGAACCACCTGACTTAAATCCATCATGGGGCAAACGACCCCAGCTCTCAGCATCCCAAAACCCTCTTGTAAACCTTAAATGTAATTGTCTTGTGGATGTACTACCTAGCATGGCTTCAATAGCCTTGGGAAAAACAGTGAAATGACGATATTGATCAGATCGAGATTCATCATGGCCTGGTATAAACGTCTCGGACTCCATCTCGAAAGCAAATGATGCTAACAAATTGTTATTTGGTAACGGTCTAATTAATAGTTTTTCATTAAATGGATACTGTATATCATCATTGATAGTAATGACATTAAAATTCTCTCTTTCATTGATGTCATCAACTCGGACATCTTCTATATCGTTACTCGTTATGCTATTCGTTTTGTCATCTGTGTCTACCAAAAGTTCTAGTGATGGATTCGTATCATGATCATTTATGGAGGAGCTAGTGACGTTTAGCTCAGTTGCTTGAGCAAACAAGACCACGTTCAAAATAAAGCAACATATCGTTGCAATGGGACCACTTCTCATCGTGTGAATAGATCAATGCTCGCAATGGCTCCTACGTTATTAATTTTTTGTTGGTGGTGTTTTCTATGGACACCAAATAACAACTGCTATTTTTTTAGATTTATATCAAGTAGCGAGATGGTGAAATATTCTCTACTAAACGTTACTTGACAATAGCAAGAAACCACTACATCTACACTTTATTATTGGATCCCTATTATTGAATATAATTAGTAAGGATGAGTAGAAATTCTGGTGGTACTTATTCTATATCGTCACAGTTGAGGGACTCATTACTTCAAGAAGCGCAACAAGATGAGGATGAGCATAAGAATATACTAGATAAGAGGATGGAAAGCAGAATAGTTCGTAAGAATCAAACGGACAGAGCCAATAATTTAAAGGAGAAGAGACTACCATTGTCTGACTCCGCTGATGTCAATTCCCAACCACCAACTAAGAAAAGAAAATCGAGATGGGATGTTCAGGCTTATCAAATCCCAGAACAAACCAGGGATACTCAAAAACTAATCAATGAGAATCTCATTACCACGTCAGATATCACAGGGGTCAAGGATTTAAAATTTTTTAAGGAATCAGACAAAGAACATTTTGCCCAAACCTTAAAGAATGAAGCTAAAGAAGATCTGACAAAGGAAGAACAAGCTGAAAGGTCACTACTCATACTATTACTTAAGATCAAGAACGGTAATACAGCATCAAGAAAACTGGCTATGAAGCATCTTACAGATAAGGCACTTGAATTTGGGCCTAAACTTATCTTCGATCATGTCCTACCAATTCTACTCGATCGAACGCTGGAAGACCAAGAGCGTCATTTAATGATTAAAGTCGTTGATCGTGTACTATATAAACTAGGGCCTAAAGTTAAAGCATACACACATCAAATATTAGAGGTAGTCTCACCTCTACTAATAGATGAAGATCCAGTTTCCAGAACGATTGGGAGAGACGTTATTACGAATATTACTTCAACGTGTGGTCTTGGGAACATGATCACATCGATTAGACCAGATATAGATCATGAAGATGAATATGTTAGAAACTTAGCAGCTAGGACAATGGCTATTGTGGGTAAAGCCCTTGGAGTACCATCATTACTCCCATTCATAAAAGCTGTATGCCATTCAACAAAATCATGGAGAGCTCGTCATACAGGTGTAAAAATCATCCAACAATTGGCTATTTTATTAGGTATAGGAATTCTACCACACTTAACAGGAATGGTTGAATGCATAAGAGACGGATTAACTGATGAACATATACCCGTCCGTATCATGACGGCAAATACAATCGCCACATTGGCTGTCAATTCCTATCCATATGGAATAGAGGCATTCAATTATATTCTTGAACCATTATGGAAGGGAATTAGAACACATAGGGGTAAGGTACTAGCAGTGTTTTTAAAGGCGCTAGGGTCAATTATTCCGTTAATGGATCCTGAATACGCTGCATATTACACGGAAGAAGTTATGAGAATTGTTAAACGAGAGTTCAATTCTCCTGATGACGAAATGAGGAAAACTGTCCTGATTGTTCTTCAAAAATGTTGTCGTACTGAAGGTATTACACCAAAATATTTAAAAACTGAAGTAGCACCCGAATTTTTTAGGACGTTTTGGACCAGACGTGTTGCATTAGATCTTCCTATGAATAAGCTGGTAATCTATACGACGGTTATTCTATCCGAAAAGATTGGCTGCTCCTACGTGGTAGAAAAATTGCTAACTCCACTGAAGGATGAGGCAGAACCCTTTAGAATAATGGCAATTTATGCAGTAAATAGGGTAGTGAAGCTTCTTGGAACTGCTGAACTTAATGAAAGATTGGAAACAAGACTAATTGATGCTTTATTAATAGCATTTCAGGATCAATCATCTGAGAATCCGATTGTTTACAAAACGTTTGGAACTGTTGCAACCTCTTTAGATACAAGGATGCAACCGTTCCTCTCAGCTATAATAAGTACCATTTTAAATCATTTAAAGCACAAGGACCAACTAATACGTCAAAATGCCGCTGATTTATGTTCTTTTTTAATGCCTGTGATCAAGAATTGTAATGAAATGGGAATGCTAAATAAATTGAGTATTATTCTTTATGAATCATTGGGAGAGGTTTATCCCGATGTTCTTGGTTCTATCATTGGTGCAATGTTCAGTGTTATATCCATTTCCAGTCTCCCCGATTTACAACCGCCAGTTAATCAGATTCTTCCTACATTGACGCCTATTTTGAGAAATAATCACAGGAAGGTTCAACTTAATACTATAAAACTTGTAGGTTTTATTGCAAGACGCGGTCCAAGTTATGTATCTCCAAAAGAGTGGATGAGAATATGTTTTGAATTGCTTGAAATGTTAAAGAGTACTAACAAAGCTATAAGAAGATCGGCAACCGATACATTTGGATTCATTGCGAAAGCAATCGGTCCTCAAGACGTTCTAGTAGCCCTATTAAATAATTTAAAGGTTCAAGAACGTCAATTACGTGTATGCACATCAGTTGCTATTGGTATTGTGGCTAGAACATGTGGCCCGTATACTGTGTTACCAGCTTTAATGAACGAATATAAGATTCCGGAAACTAACGTACAAAATGGTATCTTGAAAGCTCTAACATTCATGGTTGAATACATTGGAGATATTTCGGAGGACTACATTTATGTACTTACTCCCCTGCTGGAAGACGCACTAACTGACAGAGATCTTGTACACCGTCAAACGGCAGCAGATGTAATTAAACACATTGCATTACATTGTAGTGGGACAGGTCATGAGGATGCTTTCATCCACATGTTGAATTTGCTGATACCGAATATTTTTGAAACATCTCCCCACGTCATTGTTAGGATATTAGATGCTCTTGAATCGATTTCTCAAGCACTTGGCCCTGGTATCTACATGAGCTACATCTGGAGCGGTTTATTCCATCCCGCAAAGAATGTTAGGAAAGCTTTCTGGAAGGCATATAATAATGCTTACGTTCAAGATATTGATGCACTTGTCCCATATTATCCAGTCAACAATGATGATTCAATCATGATCCCGGAATTAGATGAAGTCCTCTAAGTATATAATGTAAGTAAGAATAGAATTGGAACTATCAAGTATCATAGCTGAAATATTTACACAATCCAACTATGTTCTATATGTGTGTTTTTTGTTTATATTGCGGTAGTAACGTTCTACTTTTGAAAAAAGATGCAAAGGATTCTTTGAACTAAATTAGATACCGCCAAACAGATATCTGTGCACACATATCATCTGCGTTGTTAATGATTAGTAACAGAGAGAAGCCTAGTTGAATTTAATCTCCATTTGGTACGTAGTGAACACTTAATTGAGCTGACCTAATAAGAAATGGCAAACTTAATTCCCTCTAAATACACCGACAACTATCACCTAGAGAGTTACGGTACCCAAAATTTTGAAATTCTATCTACACTCCTTTATGACCCATGTCTAACTGGTTTCAATCTTAAAATTGAAAAACCATACGAATATGAGATAATTTCCCCACTTGTTGGGTGCACCAAGACATATCAGGACATGGTCAGTGCCGATGAAACATTCTCAGACCAACAAATTGAAAGCTTTGTGAAGGACATTACAAACCCCATTATTCATCGATTGAATCCATCCCTTGAGAAAATCTCCAGAGAATTTAGAAGGACTACCAATTTATTCGAATTATTTTACAATAGGTTCCTTCTACTCGACCGTCAATATGAAAGAGTTAATTACACACTCCGTTTCTTCAATTGGAATTATCATATTGGGTTTTATGAACTTCTCGAAAAGTTAATCAATGCATTACCTACAACAGAAAGCGTTGATTCACTGGAGCAAAAGATGTCGTTACTTTTGACTCAACGTGATACATACAAAATGAGAGTTTTAGCTGCCGCTGACGGAACTGTAAAGGTCGAAGCTCATTTATTATCAGTAGAAAAACCAATTTATAATTCAACATCAGACTACTTTATTAAAAGGTTTCTTTCTCCATGGAGTCCAAAACCAACTTCTGAATCTTGGGATGTTTTTATTAATGATAAACCAACAAAGGTCTCTCCATTTACTTCTTTCAAAACTACAAATCGAAAACATTACACTCAAGCAAGAGATTTTATGAATGTTGTTTCGACAAGTTTCAAGAGTAAGATATCAACAAACCGGAAGTCTGAAGTACTTATTTACAATGATAAAAAGCAATTAATGGAAGGGTCTATAACAAATGTGGCAATTAAGAGAAAAACAGATGGCGTATACGTCACACCACCCCTAACATCTGGATGTTTATATGGTACAATGAGGAGTTATTTACTCTCAGCAGGTCTGATTGAAGAAGAAGATATCAATATTGAAAGTCTAAGAAACGGAGAAGATATCATACTCTTTAATGGGGTCATGGGTTGTGTAGAAGGAACTATTAGAAGGACAGATTTTTAATCAAAAGGAATTTGCTTTTGGAAATGGATACCTTTTTATGGAAGTAAAATAATATTATTAAATATCATAACATTTTCTTTTACAATTTTATAAAAAATCTATGTAATTAATTAAGTCATTTAGCATTTGTGAAGAGGATTTAGAACTGATTGTGGACATTAAACTTGTTTACCACCATACATTTTCCTCCATTGTTCGATTTGCTTGTCTTCAATACGATGGAATAAGTATTCGGCCTTATTTATGTTATGGCCAGGTAATAGAGCCAAATGGAATTCATCATCAATCTTCAAAGCTGGAGCATTTAACATCTTATTAATTTTTTCAGCAGTTTCTGGCATGAATGGGTAGATCAAAGAGGCAACAACATAAATGATATTCAAGCCAACACCAACAACAGCATCTGATTTTGTTGGGGATTGAGAAAATAGAGCGTTATCCAATTTGTTTTCTTGCAAGAATTGATTACCGTGAGAACTTAAAGCCATAGCAATTTCAAGACCACGTCTTTCATGACCATCTTCCATTTCATTAATGTAGCTCTTTAGAGTGTCGTCAATAGTCTTCTTTAGATTATCATAGTTTGACAATTGCTTTGGATCATACTTTGGAACAACACCGTTATATTTAGCATTGACAAATTTAATCAATCTGTTGACAAAATTACCCAAGTTAGCCAATAATTCACCATTATTTCTAGCAACAAAATCATCCCATGAAAAATGAGAGTCACTAGATTCGGGTCTAACAGAAGCTAAGTAATATCTCCAGACACTAGGAGAAACACCAGATTCCTGAGCATTATTACCGAAAACACCAACACCTCTACTTTTGGAAAACTTACCACCTTCATACTGTAAATATTCAGTAGTGTTCAAATGATGCAACATGGTCCATTCATCACCAGTACCCAATTCAGAACCTGGGAAAACCACAGTATGGAAAGGAACATTGTCTTTACCCATGAATTGATATAGTTTAACATTTTCTGGGTTCTTCCACCATTGTTTCCAACCCTCTGTATAGTTGGCAGTAATAGAAACGTAACCAATGGTAGCATCAAACCACACATATAACACTTTATCCTTATATTTTTCTAATGGGACTGGAGTACCCCAAACTAAATCTCTGGTAATACAACGTGGTTTCAAACCATCCTTTAACCATGATTGAGTAATAGTCTTTGAGTTCTTGGACCATTTACCTTCTTCAGAAGATTTCTTAAACCATTCAGTGATCCCACCCTCCAATTTATCTAGAGACAAGAAGATATGATCTGAGAACTTTGGAATAGGTGAGGCATTGTCTAACTTACAACGAGGGTTAATCAATTCAAATGGATCCAACAAAGAACCACACTTATCACATTGATCACCACGAGCATCTTCATAATGACATTTTGGACATTCTCCTTCTACGTATCTATCAGCCAAGTAGGAGTTATGCACTGGGCAGTATAATTGTTTCATTGATTGTTCTTCCAAATAACCATTTTTATCCAATTTGGTGAAGATATCTTGAGCAATTTCGGTTTGCTTTTCAGTAGTAGTTCTACCGAAGTAGTCAAACCCAATTTGGAACCACTTGTAAACATCACTATGAATCTTATGATATTTGTCACATAATTCACGTGGGGAAACACCTTCTTCTAAAGCCTTGGTTTCAGTAGCGGTACCATATTCATCAGTACCACAGATGAATAAAGTATTGTAATTTCTAGATTTACAATAACGAGCGAAAATATCAGCAGATAAGACACTACCAACAATGTTACCCAAATGAGGGACATTGTTAACGTAAGGTAGAGCAGAAGTAATCAAAATATTTCTTTCATCCTTCTTTGGTAAAATTTCATCATCTTGTGGGATGACTAGGAACCCTTTTTGAACATTAACGTTACCTGTATTTTTGAAAGCTGCGGATGAACGTGGAGTATTCTTGGTGGCCAATTCAATGGCGCTATTGATCTTTTCTGGTAAAGAAGTCAATTTAGATTTAACCAATTCAGAGTTCAAAGCAAAGGCATTAGCTAGAGTAATCAACTTAGTAGCACTCACTGGTTCCTTAATATCTGTTAAGTATTTGGAAATAGTGTTAGTGACAATGTTGTCGATATCAGCTGGGGCTTCGTTTTCGTACAAGGTAGATTGGAGTTCGTATTCACCACTATCTTGATCATTGAAGTCATTTAGGGCGTATCTTACAATGGCATTGGCATCGACTAAATGGAACGAATCTGAAACGGCTAATAAAGTTTCATCAGTTTCTTCATCAATGGTTAATTTAAGATCTTTAGTGGCATACTCAATAGCTAGAGCAACCTTTAAGTTATTTGCTAAGGTGACTTGGTGAGAATGATCCTTTACCTTATCAAAGGATATTTTAGATGGAGCCATAGTAAAATGAAGTTACCTATAGTTTTCAGCGTCACAAAGAGTAGAAAGCGAAGTAACACAGCAGTTCAGAACCTCTGGAGTCATTTTGTCAACTAAGAACTGGTTTATTATTCACACATTGTCTGTTTCTCGAAGAAGCGCCTAATGCCCAAATTTTTCCAAACCCGTCATCAACGATTTTGTCTCACAAAATTTAGCAATTAATGTCACAAATTTCGTCGTTTCTTTTATGTGAATACACTATATTTTTAAAAGAAAAAAAGTGAAGAAAGAAAATTGGTCAGTACATGATACGTTGTTTTTATATCTAATTTACAATTTAAAATTATAGTTTTATTTACACTATTTCTATTCCATAGCGCTAATGCTTGCTTATTCTGCGCTTTTTCGTAGCTGGTGTCTTGCCACTTGCGCCTATTGTTATATTAACCTTTGGAGGGATTGGGAACCCATATGATTTTGCCACCTTAGCTAAATCTAATTTATCAATTTGATAGACAGTTTTCAAAGAATGGGAAGCATATGCTTGCAAATAAGATCTATAACCATCTTTGGCAGTTTGATGTAAATAATAGTTAGATTTGATTAGTTTTTCTAGTTGGGATTGAACATTGGCAATCTTATTAGTGGGGAATTCATATTCATTCAATGGCACTTTAGCAGCCTTCAAATACCTTAGGAATCCTAGTTCGCTTGGAGTCAAGAACATTAGTGATTTACCCTTACCCTTGGTACCTCTTGCAGTTCTACCAACTCTATGAATATAATCTCTTGGATCATCAGGAGGATCAAATTGAACAATCCAATCCACAGCAGGTATATCCAACCCTCTAGCGGCGACATCTGTGCAGATTAGGATACCTCTGTCAGCATTACAAAATTCAAAAAATGTATTTGTTCTCTTTTGTTGCTTTTGCTTACCATGCAATTCAAGGACAGGTAAATCAATGTAATTTAATAATTCAGCATAATATTTGACAGAATTACAAGATGAAAGGAAAACAATAATCTTCTTCTTTTGGTTTCTCTTCAAGAAAGAGAACAATAACAGAAATCTTTTATCACTATCACAAACAACATAACCTTGTTCCAGCCCATCTGCTGTAGAGGTATTATCTTCAGATGCAACATTAATGAAAAGTGGTCCCTTTCTCAAAGATATTCTTGCTAAATCTTCCACTTTAGTAGTTTGTGTAGCAGAGAATAACATAGATTGTCTATCTTCGTTAGGTAGAATTTTGATGATTTGTTTCATTTCATCTTCGAACCCAATTTCTAAGATACGATCCGCTTCATCAATAATCAAAGCTTTCAAATTCTTAAACACAAAACCTTTAGTATTTTGTAAATGATCCAATAATCTACCAGGAGTAGCAATTAACATATTGACCCCCTTCATTAACTTGTCAGCTTCTTGTCTTCTATTGGCACCACCAATGACAATCCCAAAAGTTTGAGAATGGAACTCCATTAGTTCACGAGCCACACCAAAAATTTGTAGTGCTAATTCTCTAGTTGGGGTGATAACAATGATACCTGTCCCATTTCTAGGTTTAAATTTCAAAGAATGTAATAATTCAATAGCTGGAATTAAAAATGCTAATGTCTTACCAGACCCAGTCTTGGCGGCACCAAGGACATCTCTACCTGCCATTAATGGAGGGATGGTTCTGGCTTGAACAGGAGTCAATGTGGTAAATCCCATCTTTTCAATGGCCTTTAATGTAGGTGGTGATAGAGTTAAATCTTGGAATTTCGTGGGGATGGTTTGAGAATCATTAGATTGAGTCTCCATTTCTAGAGAGGCAGTTTTTGGGCTTCTCTTATCTGCTACTTTTTCCTCTTTTGGATCGTCATCATTTCTGGAACGTTTAGTTGGAGGAGCCATTGTGATTAACCGTTGATTTCCCTTAACTTGTTGTTCTAGCGTTAGATGAATAAAGGTTTAACAATCACTGGTATAAAAAGTTTTAAATTTCACATCTCATCGCTAAAATTTCAACTGGAAAATTTTTTCATTCGGAAGAGACAAGGAGGGTAATGGCAAAATGAAGATGATAATAAAGTACATATGAAATAGACTATACGTGAATTATTTATTCCAAAGAGTAAGTTCAAAGGATCCTCAGGCGGCTCACACCTGCTCATTCATTTATAAAGAAAGAATTTTATATGAATAGTTATCGGCATAAATTTTTATCACTTTTTAAAATCTTGAACAAATTGGAAATTCAAATCGCGATCATTACATAATATGTCTTGTTTATGATAATTGACAGTTTTCCCACGCCAAAATAATACAACTGTAAAGGCACCTACGAGAGATAATTATGGAGACTCTTAAATTGATGGGACTTCCTATCACATTTGCATGGGTTGGTGCATATTTATTCTACCTAGATGGAGCTTCATTGACTTCAGTTGTTGGAATGGTTGGCTCCTCACTTATATTGTTACTCGGTTCATTTTCGACCCCTTATTGTGTTAAGATGATATGCGCATCAAGCTTAAGCACAGGTAATACTTCCGCAATAATTTGTGGGTTGATTATCTCCACAATTTTTGTCATGGCAGCGGTGGCCCTATTTGTATTATCTATGGCCAATCGATAAGGCAAGTTGAGAGCACCAAGTTCTAAAATGTTGCTGCCTCGAGAAATATACAGTCAGTCTAACTTTTCCAAGATGTAAACAGAAATAAAGAAAATAGATACATATTTGTATACGTTCCAGTGCTCTAATTTAATTCCAAATTAGCGGGACTCTCTGCAAGTTTGTACGCAATATAGATAGATATACAAGGCCAATTGATATTCGAATTCAACTGTTCGCTTTTCTCGTTCAGTAAGAATTGACACGAGCATGGGAAGAAACGTGCTAAAAGTTAAAACGCTCCTTGCCTGCAGGGATACACGTCTTCCCAGCAGCCAACATCGAACCAAAATCGGTATACTCTTCTTCGAGAACAGAGAAACGACTGAGGGGGTCATTCCATTCTGCAACCCCGCGGGAAAAACTGCGGAGGCCTAATGATCCGATTTTTTTGACAGTTTGCCATATAAAAAAGATCCATGGAAAAACTCCTGGAAAATTATCCTCTTCTCTGAAAGCACCATACACAAACTATTGCAACTCTACCGTCATGTCACTTAACGTTCCACACAGGGACATGCGTTCCCGTGCCAAATCCACCACTGATATAATGACATGGCCTCAGCTAAACCATAATGAGACGGCTTTCAAATGCAAATACATTACTAAGTGTGACTCGCAACTAGGTGATGGGAACTTTAGTATTGTGAAGGAATGCATGAATATTCAGACGAAGGATCTGTTTGCCATGAAGTTAGTGAATAAAAACCTTGTGAAGGACAAGTTACAAATCATACAAAGAGAGTTCAAATTATTGAAGTTCATCTCAGAGGAGATTAGATCTCTGGAGAGGAACCATGAACACGATTCGTTGGCTTCCAGTTCCTCATTGGCGAGGGTAAGGAGGTCATCTGCAAATGATACCTTTGATGGCCACCATCACATTTTGCAATTATTCGATTTTTTCGAAACTCAAGATAGTATTGTCTTAATCACACAACTATGTCAGAAGGATGATCTTTATGAACTTATTATTAATAATGGGAAGTTGGATTTACAAAGGCAAGTGATCCCATTTACAGCTTGTCTAATTAGTGCCTTCCAATTCTTACATTCTCATGGTATTGTTCACAGAGATATTAAAGCGGAGAATGTATTGTTCAGATTGAATAAGAATAAGAGTCAAAGTAATAATACTGTAGACACCAAATATGACTTAATGGCTCATGATTTAATACTGGCAGACTTCGGGTTGGCTGTCCAACTGGATGCGGCAACAGATAATGCATTGAAGGAGTATGTGGGAACCATCTCATATATTGCACCGGAAATTGTAAAATGTAAGGGAGTAGGTTCCTTCACCAGAGATGAATTAACCAACCTGAAGAAATATGGTTGCCCCGTTGATATTTGGGCATTAGGTGTTTTGGTGTATTTTATGGCATTTGGTTATACTCCATTTGATTGTGAAACGGATGATGAAACATTAGATTGTATTAGTAAATGTGATTATTATATGGATGAGGAACTTGTCAATGATCCTAAATATAAAGAATTTTGGAGTTTCATAAAATGTTGTTTCATTGTGGATGATAATAGAAGACCAAGCTCTTTTGATTTGAAAACTCATCCATTCATATCAGATTATTTTACTACTTCCAACGGGAGCTCTAGACCACAGTATTTATTAAGATCACAATCGCACACTTTGGCCGATTATAAGGAGAAACAAAAGATGAAGAAAAATAGCAATACAAGTAAAGATATCATTGTGGAAGATCAAGAATTAGTGGATGTACCTGAAGATATTTATGACAATATTTCTTTGGTAAGAAATAAATCATCCTCATCGCTGCATTCATTGAAATCACCATCGAGATCAAATATATCGTCAAACTCATCCTCCACTTCATTATCATATTTCAGTATATCAAGACCCAAAACGAAGAATACTAATGTATCAGATGACTCGGTAAGGCCGCAAAATGAGTCAACCCACAAACTTAATGTTCCTGAACTGTTACTTCAAAAAGAAGAAGATCAACAAACTCATGATAAGAATTTGGACAAGATAAGAGATACTTTAAGGAGAACATTGTCAATGACATCTTTAAGGAAACCAGTGCCATTGTCCACTTCATCGTTAAACCCTAAACAATTAAAGAAGAACTCGACATTTGTGTTGGATCCTAAGCCGCCAGTTACATCATTAATGAATGGTTGTTTCAGTACTACACCAGAGGCACTCTCCAATTTCAATTCTCCAAAAGTGTTGTCAAGACAAAATTCGTATAATGAATCAATGAACTTTACAGACTCTATTCCAAATACTACGGAAGGACCCTATATCAACAAGAACTTGCAATATAGTGTTGAGAATGATGATGAAGATGATATTGGTATAGTGATATAGACAACAACAACATCAATATTAGGGATTAATGAACGAAACGAAGTAAATGAATGAAAAAAAAAGTATTTCAAATTTATAAAAATATGTACGATAAATATTAATGATATTCTTAACGGTTCTAAACGAAGGAAGACTGAATTCATTCTGGATCACTTCTTACTCCATTCAAGTTGAAATTGAAATGTTACCCGGTGCTTCAAATTTTTTAAACATAATATTAAATACTCGATTAACAATATAGAAAAGCAAATGCACTATTAGAACACTAAAAGAAAGTGTTAGGAAGAGAATCATTTATCAGGATTATAAGATGTTCTGTGCCATAAGTGGAAAGCCAGCCAAAGTTCCTGTTGTTTCGCTTAAATCCAAGTGTGTGTTCGAGAAATCCCTCATTGAGCAATACATTAATGAAACAGGGAAAGATCCAATAACAAACGAACTTATAACGAAGGATGACCTCATGGAACTATCACAAAACCCGCAACAGACAGCATTGACGAATACTTTGAACTCGGCAACATTAAACTCTAATTATAGCATTCCTAATCTACTTTCCACATTACAAAACGAATGGGATGCTATTATGTTGGAAAATTTCAAATTACGAAAGGCCAATGATGAACTTGCAAAAAACCTATCCACTGCATTATATGAGATAGATGCCGCAAAGATTGTAGCAGCTAAAGCTATGAAGGAAAGAGATCAAATCATCCAAGAATTGAACGAAGTGACGAAAGCCATAGGCATGGATGAATCCGATGAAGAAAATAACAAAGAACCTACACCAGAAGTTAAACCCACCAGAAAGAGGACGAGATCTAAGAAATAGATAAAGAGGGTAATGGCATTTTCACCTATTCCTCTAAATATTCTAATTTATCTTTCTGGAGATTCCTTCCATTGAACATATAATTCAGGGTAAGGTAAAATGGCACATCGTCCATGTTGAAGCCATTGCATGATATATATGTTAAACATTCTGATCAAGAAAAAAGGCACGTATTTCTTCTAATATGATGTTGGCTAACTAAAGAGGAAATACTGCCGTGTGTATTAATATAACTAATATAATAAGTTAGACACTATATTATTTGAACCATCGTTTTTTGTATGATAGCACTTTTCTCAATCTAAAATTAGGGAAGCCTATGTCTTTAAGGTCAGATTGACGCTTATTATCGAATATTTCGTGTCGCGGTTTTGTTACCCAGCACGTATCAACAGTTTTTGATGATACGCCATCGCAAATGAATTGAACAAAGATCTTTTATTTACTCGAAATGTTTGTGTTGTGAACTTCCTAGAACCCCCCAAGAAATCAAGTTTATTGAAGCTGATCATGTGGTTATCAGAATCTCAAAGTATGTCTTTAATTATTGTTTCCAGTTTGGCGTTATCAATGCCTCCAAAAAGACTATGTTCTTCTTACTAACAATATAAAATCGTGACTGATATGGTATTATAAGAATTTGGTGTTGCGTTCACCTTTGGTGGGTTTCTATTTTTCCTTATGGGAGTTTTTACATTTTTTGACCGTGCATTACTGGCCTTAGGGAACGTGCTATTTCTAATTGGGGTTTTATTGATCATCGGTCCACAAAAGACTTATAATTTCTTCACCAGACCAACAAAGAGGCGTGGTTCCATATGTTTCGTTTTTGGTGTCACTTTAATTCTAATGAAATGGACGTTCCTCGGATTTATTATTGAGTCGTTAGGGATTGTAGGTTTGTTTGGAGATTTCTTTGGAATTATTGTTCAATTCTTAAGATCGATGCCTATCATTGGTCCTATTTTATCAAATCCTGTTATTGCTCCATTTATAGATAAGATTGCCGGTATCAGGGTGTTGCCGGTATAAATATACCATATCATATTCCATTAAATATAAAAAAGTTCAAAGAATAAGATAAAAAAAGATAATATTTTGTATTTACGAATGTATATTATATGTACAAGAATGCTAATTATTCATTTGGTATGTTCCATGTATTACTTTAATTCATTAACAAGCTTTTCGGCAAAATTTAAGACATTTTGATCATCTCCATATTGGCCTATCAGTTGTATCCCTATAGGGGCTCTTTTTTTAGCAGGAATTGTTAAAGCTGGTAATCCTGCCAATGAAACAGGTATAGTGAATAGGTCATTCATATACTCATTAGTGGAGGAAGTCCCATCGTATCCCTTTTCTTTTGCAATTTCGTCTATGCCCTTTGGCAAATTCACTGATGTTGGACTTAGCAAAAAGTCTAGTCCGTTAATATCGTCATTTTGATTTCTCGTTAATACGTTGGGAAAGCTGAATATATTATCGAATTCATTAATTAATGATACTCTTAATGTTTGCGCCTTAAGGAAATTATTCTTAAACGATTCAGATATCAGATTATAATTACCAAGAATCAATCTTCTTTGGACCTCCTTCCCAAATTTTGATCTTGTTGAAGAGAAGAACGATTCATTCGAAATATCTTCCTTCTCATCTCTTGTCCCATATCTTATACCATCATAACGTGCCAAATTGGAAACAGCTTCAGAAGGGGCAATTGTGTAATACACAGGTAATGCATATTTCATGGATGGTAACTCCACAGGAAATATTTCATGCCCTTGTTTCATCAACGTATCTAGAAAGCCTATGAAACAGGTCCTTATCGTTTCATTTACTGAATTCTTCGAAAGATTAAATTTTGGGATTCCAATTCTAAATTTTGCTCTCCCCCTCTTTTCTCGTAATTTACTAATTGAGTTTATTTCATTTCGAAGGTCTTCGGATAAGGAAGTTGGGTCTTTCTTATCAAATTTATCTAAAGTGTTGAATACGTCTTTCACTCTTTGTAAATTATCAGCCATAATACCCACCGTATCCAAACTTTGAGCAAAACTTACCACTCCAAACCTTGAAATACGACCGTAAGATCCTTTAAATCCTAATACTGAACAATAGCAAGCAGGTAATCTAACAGAACCCCCTGTGTCTGTTCCCAGGGCAAAATGTACCACCCCAGAAGTGACAGAACCTGCAGAACCACTCGATGAACCACCTGAAACGGTATCCACATCATGAAATAAAGGGTTCAATGCTGGACCGTAATGTGAATGTATCCCCAAGGACCCCATAGCGAATTCATCCATATTAGTCTTACCCACAATCGTTGTGCCAGATTCCCTTAATAATTTAACAACAGTAGCATCAAATGGTGATTGATAGTTAGATAGCATGGAAGAGGAGCATGTAGTTGGCATATCATTCGTCGCAATATTATCCTTTACGGCACACAGTGTATTGGACAGTGGGTTGTTTACAGTAGAACCCTTAAGTAAGTTTTTGTTTATCTTGTTTATAGGCTCCACATGTGTAAATATATTATATTTGGACTGGATAATAGGAATAGTCTCGAGCCTCTGTAGTATAGTTCGAGTGCCTGAGGAATTCATCTTGGTCGCCCTAAGTTTTGTTCGCAATGATGGAGTTAAACTTTAACATCTCGGTTAAATTTCGAAGTTCAACTTTGCAAGTCTTTCCAAAAATGGTAGTAGCGATGCCACTCTGAACCAGATCGTTAAGCAAGGAATGGAGGTCTTCGATTTGACTGGAGATGTTGATGATGCAGATTATGATAAGTTAAGTGGTGTCGATGCCAGAGGTGAACAGGTATTTGAAGCGTCACCAAAAGCTACAGATAGGGAAACATATCTTGATGTGACGGATAACGATACTGTTGAGGAACCACAAGAGGAAGAAATAGTATATGAGAACACAAAGTCAGTAGCTGCACTACGAGGGGTTTTGGATTCTAAATTACGACAGAAAGGATATCTATTCGAGGCTAAACAGATTGATAAGAGGAATGAAACTGATTTTTCACAAGAGATATCCAAGATTGGGGATGAGACTACAGAAGACAAATTATTAAGAATTAAAGAGGAATTGTCACAATTGCAACTACAAGATGATGTTTCTTTTACAGCGGCTGAAAGAAAAAGAGTTACTGCACTTCAAGATTTGCACCAACATATATCAAGAAATTATAAACAAAAATTAGACAATTTACAAGAAAGTTTTCAAAATGGTCTGTACTTAACTGACACAACTAATGAAGTAGCCTTACCCAATATTAAATTAGATCTCACAGATTTACAACGAATTCTAGATCTGGAAAAGAGAATTCATGAATTGGAGTCCATCCTTGGTTCAAATGAAAGCGAAGAATTTCCTACATCGATTATATCACAAATAAATGAAGTGTATGGCAGTTTGAAGTTACTTCAGAATAATGATGAAGGTAAAACGATATTACAGAATTTCCATGAGAAGTTGAAAGAAGTGGATGCAGACTATAAAAATTCTCTTCTGGGAAAGCAATATGGAAAGGATTCAAATTTACAAGAGACCACCCAAGATAAAATGGTACTTTTTGAAACGAAAATAAATCAACTCTACAAATCTTATGGGTTGTTAAAGAATTATCAGGATGTTATTCCAAAGTTATCAGAGAGAATACGACATATTGATAAATTGAATGAAAATGTTAGTGAAAGTTACCATATTATCCAGAATACCGATTCCATAATATCTGAAATTAAACAGACGGCCAAGCAATGGGAAAATACGATTAATAGAGTGGAAGAGAAACTAGATTCACAAGAGGAACTGGCAAATGCTCATTTCCAGGAAATTGATGATAAGATCTACCAGCTAAAAACCCAATTAGATACTATTAACAAAGTATGATTGTATTATAAAAGAATTTTTTTTTTTTCATATTAACGTTAACGTTGCTACATAGTATTAAATTAATTTACAGATATATCGATATATATATATTTTTGTCTCTTTTACAATAGTTAACAATAACAACATAGTAAACCTGACTTATTGAAATTGGATAAAAAGTCTTGAAGAATGTAATAATAAAGAAATAAGAACGAAGCAGAGTGCGGGAGTGTAAGAGGCAAACAAAATGAATGCTCAAGATCAGTCAGCGTTCTTCTTCTTCTTTCTACCGAAGAAATTTCTCTTTTTCTTCTTCTTTTTCTCATCGGTAGTGTGTGCCACTGGAGCTTGGTACACCCCTTGTTCACCATACATTTGGTTTGATTGGCCAGCCATCCCGTTTCCTCCATCTTGCATCCCATATGGGTTAGTGGAGCCAAAAGATGGGAAGTCGGGTCTTACTCTGAACCCATATTGTGGAGTTTCTAGTTGTTGTGCCCATACTGGATCCCCGGAAACAGCATATTCGAAACTTCTAATGGTATCTAGGGGTCTTTCGTCTCTAGCTCTTGTTGGATTCGAGATATCTGGTTGTTGAATAGGCTGACCAAAAACATCACGAAGGACATTAGTACCGTCATTGGAGAAATAGGACTGTCTATTCATATTATCATGGAATGTATCGGCAGCTTGCTCGAAAGGTTGTGCTTCGTTGACAGCATCTAGGATAGGATCGTGGACAGAGGCAGTACGGACCTTTAGTCTGGCCATATCCTCTTTGGAGACTTCCACTCTAGATTGACGCTTGCCATCTGGTGAGTCCGTTTCACCGTTACTCAAGTTCGACTTCTTTCTGAAATGCTTCATCTTGTTTGTGTAAGCGTTGGCGGTGTGTGAGAGAGCAAGAAGTCTGTGAACACTTATATTCAGATCAGATCAAATCAGGTACGACTAAGCCTTCGAGGCAACCAAATCTCATTGTTATTTGTTTTACTATTTTTAAATTTTTCCACCAAACGTCGGGAACGATAAACGACGCGTAAAAATCGACTGTTTATTTATTTATTTATTTATTATATCTAACTTATTATGGACGACTTAGTTGGCGGTGGTACAGCACTCAAGCACAGAGGCCTTGATTGCTTCCATGGCGGATTGTAGCTCTTGTGTGTCCATGCCGGCGTTACAGCAGACCTTCAAACTTGGCACGATGGGTAACGTTTCATGCTTCAATATAATAGTGTTTCTTGTAATCAAAATGTTATGCTTGGTTAGGATAGTGTCCACGATATGTTGTAAGAATTTCTCCTCATTTTCATATGGCTCAATGTACTTATCAGTAACATTTCTCTTTTGCAATGTCGATATTGTTTCGAATAATTCTTCACTGGAATAATTGAATCTTGCTCTTCTAAATTCTTCGGTTAATTGGAAATGTAAGATGGGGGAGTTGATACATGATGTAACGTCAATGAATTTTTGTAATTGTAAATCCTTAGTGAAAAAATTAAACAATAGTTGAGACAAATATTGCAATTGAGGAACCACAACGGTATCTTTATTCAATAATTCTAATATTTTGGAACCAGTAGTGACAGTGTAAGCTGGTAAGGAAGCTGAGAAACAATAGGCATTGGATCCAATTCTTTGATGTTGAGACATCACACTATCACCGAGACAGAACCCACCTGATGAACCAATAGCTGTAGCCAAGGAACCAATTGTGATATCAATAGCAGTAGCACGATTCATACCATAATGTTCAGCAAGACCACGGCCAGTGGCACCCAAGACACCAATGGACAAATTTTCATCGACGAATAATCTAAACTTATATTTTTCTTTTAATTTGACCAGTTCTGGTAATGGTGCGATATCACCAGAATTTTCGAAAAGACCCTCAGTAACAATAAATTTACGTGGAATAGCAGGAGGTTTATCCTTCTTTTCCAGATCTGTCAATTCAGCTAATAAATTTTCCAATGATTCCATATTATTATGTTCGAAATAATACACAGTGGATCTACTTAATTGTAGAGCGTTTTGTAAAGCCAAGGAAACCTGATCATCAGCGACAATCACGTCACCACGCTTAGTAAATGCAGGTAACACAGAAGAAGCAACACAGAAATCTTGACCATATAACACAGCACCTTCGGTACCGAAAAATTCAGCTAAATCATATTCCAAAGTATAATGAACGTCTTGGTTACCGTAAAACCCAGCAGGACCACAGGCACCGACACCATAGTTTTTTATAGTTTTTTTCACCAATTCGATCACCTCGGGCCATTTGGACATTTGCAAGAAATTATTAGAAGCCATATTGAAAACATTATTAAAGCGTTCCTTACCAAAATTACGAGTCAGGTCAATGTGTGTATCGATACCACCGTCCACAATTTCCGGGATGGAAGCCAATCTCCAAGATTGTTTAGAAAGCTCGGTATTTTCCACAAGCAATTCCGGTTGCCATTCATCGATTAATGAGTCTACTTCTTGTGGACTCAATTTGGGTCTATTGGATTGCAGACCCTTCTTTTGTCTTGGTTTGGATAGATAGTAGTAGATGGCATAGAGAACCAGACCAATCTCGACCCATGTTCTATATGGATCATCATCGTACGATTTATTGATGTAATGGATGATGTATGGACCTCCCGGTATTCTCAAGATGTTTGTGTAGAGATGGTACCATATAAATGAGAATGATGTGACGATAAAGTTTGGGATGGGAATTGATGGGGGCAATACATCAGGGATCGATGTGTCATTGACTTGTAAAATGCTCATCTTCGATGCAGTGGCAGTAGATGAATACGAGCTCCTTTTCTTGAGTAAGGCAGCAGACAGACGTGTGCAAGGGTATGCTTTAAACCAGATGCAGACGTACTAGCGAACGGAGGGGAGGAGACAGCGATATACTTGTGTGTCGACGACCAACTAGTGTCCTGTGTTGTTCTTCTCCTATAAAGAACGAAAAGTTGCAAGAAATAATTGACGCGTATTTGAGAATATGATCAGTCGTGCGACGCGATCTTCGCGATAAGGGGAAACAGGTTTTGTATTAATAAGAACAATGTGAGATGTATTGCTCTGATAGGACGTTCTGACTCACTGAAACCAGGCCTTAAACTCTCGTTAGATAGTTTGAGCAACAATTAAAACTACATCATGAAAACAAACACCCTTATCGCAGGGCTTTCCCTGTCTGCCGCTACGTTGGCCAACGCTTGGTCCATCCAGCACCCCTTTGCATTCGACGACGACTTATTGGACACTGCCGCTAAATCCCTGGGAACCAGTAAGGATGAAGTCCTCGGTTCAATATCTGAGAATGTCAAGTCCGCCTGGGATGACTTGCCAAAACTTTTCCCCAAGCAAGTAGCTGAATTGGAATTCTTGACTAAACCCAAGACTAGTATCCATATCAATAAGAAGAATGATTGGGATTTCGTGGTGAAAAATGAACCTGAAAAGGAGGTATCTGATTATCAACTACGTGTGAACAAGATCCAAGATCCTAAAATTCTCGGTGTGGACCCTAATGTGACTCAATACACCGGTTATTTGGATGTTGAGGAAGACGATAAGCACTTCTTCTTTTGGTTCTTTGAGAGTAGAAATGACCCCAAGAATGACCCTGTCATCTTATGGTTAAGTGGTGGTCCAGGTTGTTCATCCATGACCGGTCTGTTCTTCGAATTGGGCCCCTCTTCTCTAGGTAAGAAATTAAAACCTATTCATAACCCATATTCATGGAACTCTAACGCTTCTGTCATTTTCTTAGATCAACCAGTCAATGTTGGATTCTCATACTCTGGTTCCAAAGGTGTCTCCAATACAGTGGCTGCTGGTAAAGATGTTTATGCCTTCTTACAATTATTCTTCCAACAATTCCCTGAATATGCCTCTGATCAAGATTTCCATATTGCTGGTGAATCATATGCAGGTCATTATATCCCAGTATTTGCCGCAGAAATTTTATCTCACGATGTAGAAGAAAGAAACTTTAACTTAACCTCTGTGATGATTGGTAATGGGTTAACTGATCCATTAGTTCAATATGAATATTACGAACCAATGGCATGCGGGAAAGGTGGCGAACCAGCCGTTCTCAAGGCAGAAGAATGTAAAGCAATGAACGATTCCCTAGACAGATGTCTAGGTTTGATTGATTCATGTTATGAATCAGAATCCGTCTGGTCCTGTGTCCCAGCATCTATTTACTGTAATAATGCTCAATTGGGTCCATACCAACGTACGGGGAAGAATGTTTATGATATTAGAAAGAAGTGTGAAGGTGGTAACTTATGTTATCCTGCTTTACAATATATTGATGATTATTTGAACTTGGATGAGGTAAAGAAGGCCGTCGGCGCAGAAGTGGATCATTTTGAAACTTGTAACTTCGATATTAATCGTAATTTCCTATTTAATGGTGACTGGATGAAGCCATATCAAAAGGCTGTCACCAGTATTTTGAATCAAGACTTACCCGTGCTAGTATACGCAGGTGACAAGGATTTCATTTGTAACTGGTTAGGTAACAGAGCATGGACTGATGTACTACCATGGAAGGATTCTGAAGAATTTGCTAAGCAACCAATCCGTAATTGGACCGCTAAAGCTACAGGTGAGGTCGCCGGTGAAGTAAAGAGTTTCGGCCGTTTGACTTATTTGAGAGTCTTAGGTGGTGGTCACATGGTTCCATATGATGTCCCAGAAAATTCTTTGAGCTTTGTTAACGAATGGATCAATGGTAACTTTACATTATAAGTTTAATCGATATTCACTTTTCTTTGCCCTATGCTACTATATCTTTGTTCCATTTCGTTTTTTATTTAAGTTCTTTGTTCTTTTCTGCTTGAATTGAGTACATTTTTCATTAGTACACTTTTTAAAATATAATTAATACTTATTGATTACATTTCAATTTATGTATTTATCTGTTCACTAGTCTATATAATTTCCCGAGATGTCGCCCTTTAGAATTTCAATATCAAAGGAGTAAACATCACATGAAAATTACGTATTACTCGGGGATTATCTCAAGACTACACGTAACCTCAACAACAAATAGAACCAAACTATCGCTAATTTGCAAGGCTATGTCAGGAAAGAAAGAGGAGGATCAACGTAAGCCACGTATTTGGAACCTAATCCAATGTGTTGGAGTCGTATTGTCACTCATCGCTGCTGTGGAATACTTTAAATATTCAACAAGGATACATTATGATTGGTTCCATTGCACCCCAATCATGGAACCATTGGACAGTTCAGAAAACCCTATATTTAAAGTGTGGGCTCGTGGAGGCCCTAGTTGTGATAAAAGAGGCGAGTTCAAGACTATTGTTAAAAGTATTACAAGAGGATTTGAACCTGCAAAATCTCCAATATCATTTTGTATAAAAGAAAACACCGGTATACCTGCTATTCATTATCCAATTCATGAAGATAAGGGGGAACCAGGTTACATTGCCTACGTAGAATATACCACCAATGATAGGGAAATCCAGAAAATATGTCAAAATTCAACGATTCTCCATATGTAAATTCGGTTACTATCATATTTTCTTGATCTGTCTGCTTATTACATACATAGATATAAGTTAATACAAAAAAATTGACTATTTATAATTACATTTATCAGATTTTTTCTGAAAGTCTACACCGTTTCATTGTTATTTGCGGGGCCAACTGACGTTGAAGGGCCTGGTGTTGTAGCTGTACTTGCATTTGCCGTAGAATCCTCGAGTGGGCCACCATTATACATAGGACATGATTTATTGGTTCTAATGTGACCAACTTGACCACATGTAGCACAACGTCTAGTAGTATTCTTACCTTTGCCCACCTTACCATCTACTGTTTTCTTTTGACGAGCCGCTCTCCTTTGTTGTGACTTCTCAAGAGAGGCTAGTTCATTCTGTAGTAACTTCTTTTGTAGTTCGATATCATCTGGGTTTTCAATTTTGGTTTCTTCCTCCAAAAGTTTGTCGACATCTAGTTTGTTTTCCTTTCTTCTTTCCTTTCCTATCAGATAACCTTTTATGACTCTTGGATCTCTAATAATAATAGTTTGTCTTTGAATTATACCATTTGCATCTCTCCTCTTCCGCACAATCTTAAGAACTTTATTATCATCTCGATGAGTTTTGACATGCTTATTGGTTGGGTTTACGACATCGGGGTCATCAATTTCCTCAAAGGGATTTGTTACACTAAGACTCTTGGCATGCGTATACCACGTCTTACTAATTTCTTCATCATATATCTTCTGCTGTTGCGCCACATTGTATGTATGACCACCACCTTGTCCCTTCTTATTATTTTGGTGATCCAAGTTGACATGAGATCCAGATTTAGTAAACCCACCTTTCATTGAGGTCTTTAAAAACGAAAACCCCTCGCCACATCCAGTAGGATCACCAGCACCATGTATCTGAATCATTGCCCTCATTTGAGTCGCGTTGATAAAGTTCTTAGTTGCGTTCCAGGGTAATAAATTTTCCTCTAATTTCAATAATTTTTCATCGAAATTAAAGAACTCGTTATCGTCATGAAATTGTAAACCTTGGCTCATTGACTCGGCTTCTGAGACTTGTTCAGGAGTTATTAGTTTTCTGGTACTTTCATTATCCAATAACTGTTCACCATCCTTTAGTTTCCACAACCCTTTATCTGGACCATCACGCTGATATTTCATAAACTCTTTAACCTTTTGTCTATTTTGACCGTAGTCTTGATCTGGAAAATGTTTATTCACTGGTTCGATTGAAATGGCCCGACTAGAGGTTCTATTAAGAATTCTATATACGATCATCCTCAACCTTGTCGTCCTCATAGATGTAACCTTTCTAGAATTTGGACCAGGAATCTCTTCGACTGGAAAAGTTTGACCCACTGTGAATAAATGATTAATATTCTTCAAATAAAACCTGCTGCTCACACCATGTCCTGAACTTTTAACCATTAAGAAGTCTGTTCCTGAAATGTCGTGTTTAAACACAGGAGCACGGACCATATTATTATATAGTGTTGGTACAATGTGACCTGGTTCCACAAAACCGAAGTTCCAAAATGGAGATTTATCTTGGACACCAAGAACATGTGTTTCTCCCACAGGTAACTTTGGACGTAAGGTATCTTGATCGGATGTCTTCCTATAATAATTAATTAATTTTGTAGCCATACCAAACTTGGATAATGCAAGTGGAGTTTGTTCTGAGTATTCCATTAAGTACACTGGGGCAGTATCACCAATAGTTAAATCTTGAGTAGAGGCAAAAGATTCCTTAACTTCCTTACCCTTATCACGCTTTCTCTTTCTTAATTTCAATTTATTGAACGTAATCGTGGTCCCTGAACGAATATTACTACCAAAATGAGGTCTATGGAAGTATCTCAACTGTGGTTTTGGTAACTGAACTTTATAATATGGTGACTGTAGTTTCAAAGCCGGTTGGGAATGTTCAATATTTAGATTTGATATTGTCGCACGAATTTTTGGTTGATGTGTATGCTTCAAGATTGAATAGGCTTCATCGTTAGAAATATTTAATCTTTTTAGGATTGCCTTCTCATTAATTTCGCCTGACAATGTTGTATGGTCTTTATCTTCTTCCTTTTGATTCTCCAACTTAATCAGAAGTAGTTGTTCATCATTCATGTCCAGCTGTGCTGCTGTTGCTTCTTTTAATTTAGCATCCACTATATTATCTTCATCCCATTCCCAATCATCAACCACTTCTTGCAAATTGTTTTCGGTTATTTGTAAAGGTTTATTAATGTTATCAGCACCATCGTTTCCATCTCCATTGATAATATTCTCTTGATCCCAATCATCGGTAGCAATCAATAATCCTTCAGGAAGTTCAGTGTTATGATGATCTTCTATTTTTTTATTTATGGATTGTGGGTCTATTTCTTCTAGAGTAGCATATACTATACCCTTTTTCTTTTCCGAGTTCCATGACTCGGTAGATGTTGATTTAAACGATTTTCTTGTGTCACGACCAACTTTGAATTTCAAATTAGATGGAAATAACGGTTTCAAAACTTCTCCCATTATAGTTGCATCTCTATGCCATTGGTAGCGGCCATACTTTCTGTAAATGAATTTATTCCATTTTAATATTTTGCCTCTCTTGAAATCAGGATAATAACTTTTCAACAAAAGTTTATCTTCATTGGCTACCCTTTCTTGTTCTATTCTCTTCAGTTCTTCATTGTTTATAATTTCTTGTGAACTTCTCAATTTGTTAGTTCTGTTACTTAAGGAGAAGCTACCAGCATCAAAAGATGGATTATGTTCCATAAATATTTTATCATCCATATTTGTATTGAATAAAGCATTATTATCACCGCTTTGAAAGTCTATAGAACCCATCCGGAGGTCTCTATTTGAGTGGTTTAAAAGTAAATTGTCATCGTTGGTCATGTATTCGTTGGTATTAACTATCGATGCTGAGCCCAATACGTCTTGTTCTTGGCCCATTATCATGACACCATCGTCATGATGTTGAGTACTTGTACCATTCAACATATCATATGGTATTGCATTCATGTCTATTTCTTCATCATCTTCCTGGTCATCTTGTTTGGTCTCATCCATTTCTCCATTCATGTCGCTATCTGTTGTCTCTTCACCTGCGTTTTGATCATCATCTTCTTCTTCAGCCAGTTCATCTTCATCCTCAAAATCAATTGCATCAGGCAAATGCTGAGTGGCACCTTCAGTATCTTTGTTAGATATAATAGAACCTATTTCCAGCGATCCAAAATCACCGCCAAAGATGGAATTGTAAGCGTCATCCTCATTCGTTAAGTCAGACGCAGACGCCATCTTACCATTTCGTTTCTGAGACGATGTCATGGTTATGGAATGCTTTGGTATTTTGTCACTTAATGCAAGCAGTAATAGTGAGTGTATATCATTTTAAACTTTGGAAGGTTTCCTTATTATATTGTCAAGTTGATGTTGGTTTTTTTCTTCACACAATTGGTAAAATTCCGGCACGAATTAGAGCGGGTTTTTGTGTTGGAACCAGTTTTCTCCTAAATACCTTTCCAATTAGTATAAACATATGATTTTCATGGTAATGTCTAACCAACTGAGGTACTCTATGAAGGTAGAAAAGTGGGTGGGATAGGTGTAGCAATTTGAAGAAGAGTGCATTTAATCAATCTGGTCACAGTAAAAACTTTTGTCAATATTCAGGGCCAGCTGGTAGAAGAAGTAATCACTCACATCAGTTATATGGTTCTAAGCATTTTATTGTATATCTTATCTTTGGTAGATCGTATATCCTAAAGCCATCTTAACAATCGTATTTTGGCGTTAATAAATGTATTTTTCAAGTCAGCTGTTTAACCTGCTTTAAGAAAATAAAAGTGGTTCTTTGTCCTCTTTAAGATATTCAAATCAGAACAGATACAATATACCTTAAGTTTCTTTACGATTACTGTCATTTTTCGAAGATAAATGAAAAGAGTTTACTTGTTTTATTTAAATTAGCCGCCGAAAGATCTTCCTTTGTTGGAATGCGGGTAACCATCAACTTTGATGAAACATTTAATAAATGAAATATTGAACAATATTGGTACATAGAAATGAGCGTTGAATCATGACGAAGGAATAGAAACACCAAGTAGGTATACAGTAGAAATGTCGTTATCACCACCCACCTTCCAAACTCAGTTAACTCTCTCAAGACCGTATTTGACAAGGAGGCAAATATCCAAGTTACAATGCAAAACCATAACAGACCGTCGATCATATAACCAAAAGAAAATAGTTGTCATTAGGTATCTATCTGAACTTTGCACAAGGTTGAATTTTCCTCGAAAGACTTTGGAAACGGCTCTATATTATTACCAAAGGTATCATTTATTTAATAGTTTTGAAACTGAATTATGTTATACTTTGGCAACAAGTTGCCTTGTGCTGAGTTGCAAGCAAGTGGAAACAATGAAGAAGATCAATGAAATTTGTAATTTATCATTTGTGTTGAGAAATATAAAAATGAATCCGATGAAGAATGCAGAAATATTAAACAATTTTAAAAAGCAATTATTTCATTTAGAACTGAAAATATTAGAAGCATGTTCATTTGACTACAGAATTAATAACTATGTTCACGCTGATGAATTTATCGTCAAATTTGGTAAGAAATTGGGGTTTAGTTATCAAGTATGTCATTTGGCATGGCTCATCGGTTACGATGTATTGAAATTGGAAATTATGCTAATAGTCCCTCAGCATTGCATCAGTTTAGCAGTCCTAAAGATCGCCACAGAATTGATAGGGCAGGACCTGGAAATTTGGAAAAAGAGAGAAACATTTATTAAATTGGATGTTCAACAATTGCAATTCCAAGAGGCTTATTTTGATATTTTAAATTTTTTTATTAACGCATTTGAACTATGTGATTTAAAAGACAATTTGCCCGTGGGGGTGCCTATGATAAGTATAGATACTTTCATTCAATTAAAAAAGAGAGCCGGTCCAGAAGTAGGTATAAGAGAAATGAATGAATCATCATTGAAAGCTGATGAATATTTCGCAGTTCAGAGAGAGTACACTGTTCGAGAGAGAAGATATACATTAATACAATCTTTAGTAAAGGATGAATCTAATTCTTTAGAAAAAATGCATTAAAATAAGTAGTTATCGATAGATTTAAAATTAATAGTAATAATACTTGTAATATTTTGGAAATATGAAGCACAAGTATAGTCCTTTATCTTATTATTTATTTCTCTTCATGTAGCAAATATAAATATCTATTTTTCCTCAAAGGATCGGCTTCAATTAATTTGGCAATCCACTCTTTTGATTTACCATCCTTAATCTCGATACCAAGGTTTGTTTGTAGTTTTTCTATAATAATTAACATTTTCAGACACCATGGATTTTCCTTTCCAGAAAATTCCTTATCGTCTTCATTTATTATTAAGATGTTTGATTGAAACTTATTCAGGATGGTTGTATATTCATTATGATTCAAGACTTTTGATACCATTTCATATTCGAGAAACCATTCCATGTAAAACCAAACAGACTGATCTTCCGCATCTGTAAACATTGCGTTTGTAATATAATCTATCTCATTTGTAATAAATTCTTTTCTATTTTCAAACTCGTCAGTATCATTCATTCTTGTGATTAGTTGAACTCTTTGGTGCCATGCAGAGAAATTCGAGATATTTTTATTGATTTTTTGAGTGGTTAATTCTAATTCTTCATGATCGTTGCTTTTACCAGTTCTGTCTTCGATAACCTTAATAATCCTTCTTCTATAATGCCATCCATGAAAATTTCGAGCATCCATATCCAATAATTTGTTAACGATTATTAACTCCCTCTGCCAAATCTTTAGAGAGGAGTCGATATGATTCTTTAGAACCCAAACTCTATGATTCCAAATCCAATACACTTTTGGAAACTTCTTTAATTCAGCCATGGTAAAGTTTAATTCGTCTTCCCAAAATGTGACATCCAATTGACCTTTTACATTTTCGATGATATCTCTTCTAAAATTCCAAACAGTATTAAATTCTGGATTCCATTGTAAAACTTCTTTCGACAATTTTAATGAATCCTTTGTGTAGATTTGAGTTTCCTTGAGGTTCAAAACAGTGTCCACTAAAGATCTGTATTGTTTGATTTTCTTTTCATCCTCAATTCTCTTTTGTTTTAACAACTCCCTTGACCATTGTCTTCTTTTCACACCGTGCTATATACAAGCAATATATGCATTTCATCCGTTGTTAGTTTCATTTCAAGATAAATTCCAAATAGTGATAAAGTAATTCACACATACCATACTCATTTTTGTCTTTGTTGTTGTGAGTTTGAAAGTCGGATATTACCAGTCAAATTATCTACTAAGTCTAATTGAAGTTCACGGAATTTTCATAACGTTAGTTTACATCGTCGGATTCATAAACAAACAAATCATGGTTACAACTAGATAATAGGTAGCTTACTAATTTAAATGTGTTAAATAAGGAGTGATCTATTTGATTACATTATTGGATGAGCTACTATGGCCCTCTATTAAAAAATCTAGTATTTGACATTAGCTCTTTCATAGTGAGCACAGGACTTTTCGCCTCTGGTGATGAACTCCTTTTAGTGGTAGGTTGAGATTGCGGATTCATTTGGCTTCTAGAAACAACCCGTTTTGGAATTATAATATGTAAGTCACTGCTAATGAACGTTTTCCAATTTGGATCTTGAATGAACCCCAAATTGCCTTCAAATTGGTGGAGTAATCTTTTGTTCCAATCAAATATAAACATATTTCTTGTTGCATCTTTAGTTGTGTCCTCCTTATCCTCTAGTGACAAGTTAAAAGTGGTCCAATATTGCTTCCAAACATTAAGATCCCAAGTACTCCCTTTAAGAGCAAATACATATGCCCAAACTCCCGGATCTTCATTATCCTTTGTAAGTCTTTTGTACGTCTCCAAATAATCATCTGGAAAATTCAGCGGCGACACCAACAATCTACCAAATTGCAAGAGCAGTTCCATCTTTGTATCAATATGCCTCTGAACTCTTTTCAATGTAGTATTTTGGGTCGAGTTCGCTGTTGTATCAGTAATAATGCCTTCGGGTAATGAATTTAATATCTGTTTCAATAATTCCATATCTAATAATAGTTGCTCTGCAATATTTATTGTATGCCTGACATCAAATTTCCTTCGTGGTGATGAGGCAGAAATGAATGGGGCTTTCGGTTCAATAAGTCTAATGATAGTTGTCAAATAATCTGTTGTTATTAAGTCAATCACTTTGTCCAAAAAATTCCATTTATAAACATCTCTATTAAATAATGAGATAATATATTGGAAGATCGATTTTTTTGTCACTACACTATCATCAGGTATGGTAGAATTACCCTTTGATTTCGGTAGTAAAGTTGCTTCTAATGTTACCATGTATCTACTGTAATCTTCCACATTTGAATTTGTCCAATCCACGTTATTAAATTCCTTCCATGCAAACGAAATATCTGACACCATAATACGATATAAGAGAAGGTTATTGCCTCTGGATAGCAAGTCGTTATAAACATTTTTCGTTTTATCGAAAACATTAGAAATTCTATCTGACTCACTACTAAACTCTGATAATTTTGATTCTAGTTGTTCAATTGTGACAGAGCAGTAGTCCGCAGTGTTGATCAATAAAACGGTATATTTAGAGCATTCTCTCTTATCCTCGATTTGGGAATTATCAGGTAATAACAAGGGACGTAGTATTTTATTATTATAGTCAATTAACCACTTATTGAAAAATTTTGCTAAAGCCAAAAGAATATTATTATTTGCATTATCTGTTAGCAAATCTAAAGTTTGAGATAAAACTGACCTATATGTTCTAAAAAGATCGGCACTTGATGGGATGATTAAAGAGTCTGTAACGTTGGAGGATATCTTCTCCTGGCTCATATATGTTAAGAACTTTTTTTCCATCATCTTGTCTTGATGCGAAACCCATAGAGACAAGTATGGTTCGAAACTTGGGCTTAATCTAATATCTTTCACTTTATGAGAAAACCTGACATTTATGTACTTTTCAAAATCCAACGTGGTCTGTAATGCCTTCATGAATAAATCAATGGATGGGGTTTTGCTTCTATCTTTGAATTCCCTCCTTAATAAGAGATCCAAATCCTTTGAAGTCTTCTGAAAAAATTTAGTCGTTAATTTAATAGGCATTTCCCATTCAGGTTGAAAGGAATTTACAAAATTAGTGTTGAAATTGTTCAATACTTTTTTGAAGAAAATGTATCTACGAGATAAATTTTCCAGGGAACCAGCTTCGTCATCCACCTGAAATATTTCAGTCATTTCGTATAGTAATTTATCTATAATCCAATCAATCAATTTGGATTTGTTACTTGTATCAGAGTCAATGATGATCCCTGCACCTTCCCTTAATTGAGTCTCTAAATTCTGCCTTTCAGGAGGAGATAACTTATTACCTTCCTCAAACAGTCGGTTATATGATTGTTTTATTCTTTCAATTGTATCAGTTTGTAGTCTGTATATTGAAGTCAATAACTTATTAACTTCGTCAACCGACTTATAAGGTAAAAAAGTATTCTCAGTCAAGGAACACATGATTTGGTATGGTGAAACCATTTGCATATATGAATCAATGGCTAATAAAGCTTTGCATTGGGAGTAAGAATCTGTCAAGGCTTTCAGGTTCTGGAAGAGCGTTAAACATTGAGTGATGTTACTCTTTGCATTATCTAGATGTGATATACGTTCCGTCAAGTTGGATATTGTTGCCTCAGTTTGAGACGATATATCTTGTGTTTCGGAAAAATCTTTAAAGACTTTCTCAATTACGTCTGTGGAAACAGTATTTTCAGAATGTTCAGGGTCTGTTCCTTTTTCTATTTCTTTGGATGCTACCAATAATTTTTCTTGTAAATGCAGTTTGAAGTTTCTGGTTGTCGCTATTAGTTTATCTATATCGTCAAGGGCTTCCTTGGTAGAAAAAATAGATGTGATGTCTTCAAATGGATCATAGTCAATTGAACTAGAGATCATGACTCCATATAATAATGTGTTGCAGCTTGCAATTATTCTACCCTGAAGCGTAACGTCGCTCTCTTGTAGTATTCATCATTACCAATAATAAGTTCAGTAACGTAACAGCAAGTCTCGCTGCCATAAAAAAAAATACGACATGTCTTCCAAAAAATTGCTCCAGGGGAGGTTCGAACTCTCGACCTTCAGATTATGAGACTGACGCTCTGCCGACTGAGCTACTGAAGCAATTATTGAGTTTTAAAAATAAACCACTCAACCACCCGAAACCTAGTATGCCATGTGACCTAAGCACCTTTTCAATAATTTTTCATCTGAACTAAATCATGAAATCTCTATAGAAATTACAGTGGCAACTTTATCCTCTTCAGCTTTCTGTCAATTCCATTGCAAGAGAACCAGATATAGCCATTAGACAAACGATGTCTTTGAAACTACCACAGAACCCAAACGCTGGCCTTTTTAAACAAGGCTATAACAGTTATTCCAATGCAGATGGTCAAATTAACAAGTCCATTGCAGCAGTTCGCGAGTTACATCAAATGTGCCTTACTTCCATGGGTCCATGTGGTCGTAATAAGATTATCGTGAATCATTTGGGTAAGATTATTATTACTAATGATGCAGCCACTATGTTGAGAGAATTGGATATCGTTCATCCAGCCGTCAAAGTTCTCGTGATGGCGACAGAACAACAAAAAATTGACTTGGGTGACGGTACCAATTTAGTTATGATTCTTGCAGGTGAGTTATTGAATGTAAGTGAGAAGCTACTTGCGTTGGGTTTATCTGCGGTGGAAATAATTCAAGGGTATAATATGGCTAAGAATTTCACTTTGAATGAGTTAGACAAATTAGTCGTTGATGAAATTGTTGACAAGAGTGATAAGAATGAATTAATTAAAATTATTAAGCCTGTCATTGCTTCCAAACAATATGGTTTTGAAGATTTATTGAGTGGTTTGGTTGCAGAAGCAGTATCTCATGTTATTCCAACTTCAAAACAATCAGATGGCAAGACGCCTTATTTTAATGTTGATTCCATTAGAGTGGTTAAAATTATGGGTGGTTCTTTGAGCAATTCTTCCGTTATCAAAGGTATGGTATTCAATCGTGAACCAGAAGGTCATATTAAATCTTTAACTGATGGTGAAAGACATAAAGTTGCTGTTTTTGTTTGTCCAATTGATATTGCCAATACAGAAACAAAAGGAACTGTTTTGTTACATAATGCACAAGAAATGCTAGACTTCTCAAGAGGTGAAGAAAAACAAATTGATGCAATGATGAAGGAAATTGCTGATATGGGTGTGAAGTGTATTGTTGCAGGTGCTGGTGTTGGTGAGTTAGCTCTGCATTATTTGAACAGATATGGGATCTTAGTTTTGAAGGTACCAAGTAAATTTGAATTGAGAAGAATATGTCGTGTTTGTGGTGCTACTCCATTACCTAGACTTGGGGCACCAACTCCTGAAGAATTGGGTCTAGTAGACACGGTGAAGACTGTAGAAATTGGTGGTGACAGAGTTACTGTTTTCAAGCAAGACTCAGACGAAATCTCAAGAACTGCTACCATTATCTTGAGAGGTGCTACACAAAATAATTTGGATGATATTGAAAGAGCTATCGACGATGGTGTTTCAGCAATTAAAGGTTTAATGAAACCTACTGGTGGAAAATTATTACCAGGTGCTGGGGCCACTGAAATTGAGTTAGTATCAAGAATTAACAAATTTGGTGAAAAGACTCCAGGTCTATTGCAATTAGCTATAAAGCAATTTGCCCTTGCATTTGAAGTTGTGCCACGTACGTTAGCAGAAACTGCAGGTCTTGATGTTAACGAAGTATTACCAAATTTATATGCAGCACATACTATGACTGAAGATGAAGCAAACGAACCAGCTGCCAGCAATGATTGTTTATTCAAGGGTATAGATACATCTGGTGAAACGGAGGAAGGTGTTAAAGATATCAGGGAAGATAGTGTTTACGATATGTTAGCCACAAAGAGATTTGCAATTAATGTGGCCACAGAAGCAGCTACCACAGTCTTATCTATTGATCAAATCATTATGGCCAAGAAAGCGGGCGGTCCAGCACCTCCACCTCAAGGACCAAGACCAGGTAACTGGGATCAAGATGATTGAACTGTCTAACTTGTGCTAATCTATATCATTCATGTTTAAATAGCCTCCAATTATTTAATAGAAATATTTTGTACAGTATTATTTTAATATATTAAGTTGAAAGGTGGTTTCCAGAAAACAATCATATAGTCGGTCATTGAGTCAGTTCGATAGCCCCACAAACTCTTTTGACTTTTTGGAGTAATTGACTGAAGAGGAGGGAAAGAATTTGTTGAATTCATATAAGTGTATCTTAGAAAAGGAAAAAAGCTGATTTTTATACTTTCTCTCAGAATATTTGTTTTAACATTTTCTTAAATGCCGGCACAATTTACCGCTACTAACAGTTGCGGAATTTCAGTTTGTTTCCTTCTCCGAAGCATCTTCTGATGTACCTTATAAATATCTGGAAACAATGAATGGAAAATACACTTGTATAAACAGAGGAGTAGGCAGATATCAATCTACAATATACAGCAATTAACCAATCACTAAAGATGCCGGTAACATACGGCCCACAACCACTTAAACCATTGAACACACAAATGAGGCACGGGTTTGAGGAACAATATGACACTCAATTTATTCAATCATTAGTGAACAACTTCATCTTTTACTTCGACGATAAGAGACACCGTACCAATGGGAACCCGATACCGCAGGCCATAAAACTACAAGACAAGGACCATTATTATCAAACTATATCCGATTGGAAAATAATGAAAGATAGACAGAAGACTGTCAGTGCGGCTCTTTTGCTCTGTTTGAATTTGGGAGTGGATCCTCCAGATTTGGTAAAAACTCATCCTTGTGCACGGATGGAATCATGGGTAGATCCACTCAATTTCCAGGACTCTAAGAAGGCCATTGAACAAATCGGGAAGAACCTGCAATCACAATATGAAACTCTATCTCTGCGGTGTAGATATAAGCAAAGTTTAGATCCTTGTGTGGAAGATGTAAAACGGTTTTGTAACTCTCTAAGAAGGAGTTCCAAAGATGATAGGATCTTATTCCATTACAATGGTCACGGTGTGCCACAACCAACACCTTCTGGGGAAATTTGGGTATTTAATAGAGGTTATACACAATATATTCCAGTTTCCATCTATGATTTACAAAGTTGGTTGGGTGCACCTTGTGTTTATGTCTATGATTGTAATAGTGCAGGAAACATAGTCACCAATTTTCAAAAATTCGTTCAAAAAAGAATTAAAGATGATCAAGAAGGTAATCATGATGCAGCAGCTCCATCCCCAACTGCTGCATATTTGCAATGTTTTCAATTGGCATCATGTAGAGCTAATGAATTATTATTAATGAGTCCTGAACTCCCTGCAGATTTATTCACTTGCTGTCTAACATGCCCTATCGAAATTAGTATACGAATATTCTTAATGCAATCACCTCTAAAACATTCAAAATACAAGATATTTTTTGAATCCACATCCAATGACAGTAATACCGAGTCTTTTAAAGCAAATGTTCCCACAGTTTCAATACCAGGTGTATTATCAGATAGAAGGACGCCTTTGGGGGAACTTAATTGGATTTTTACGGCAGTGACAGATACTATAGCATGGACATCATTACCAAGACCACTATTTAAAAAGTTGTTTAGACATGATTTGATGATTGCAGCTTTATTTAGAAATTTTCTTTTGGCAAAGAGGATAATGCCATGGTATAACTGTCATCCCATATCGGACCCCGAATTGCCTGATTCCATTGCAGATCATCCAATGTGGAAATCCTGGGATTTAGCTATGGATGAAGTATTAGGCAAGTTAGTTACCGAACTGAAAAATTCACCACCTACATCAGATCTGGAAAAACAATTGATTCTTCAACAAAATGATGTCAATTCAGGCATAACCCAACAATCAGCAAAGGTACAACCTGGGAAACAAAAAATACAGCCGGAAAGTATCCAAACACAATCAAAGTTCGCAGTCAGCAATTTAAGTACCATTTCATTAGTAAACCATCCCGCGCTGCAAAATCAAGGAAAGAAAGTGCAAAATGTTGTATTACCATCAAATTCCCAACAATCACAGCAGCAACAGCAGCAACAACAGCAGTTTACGGGATTTTTCGAACAAAATTTAACCGCATTTGAACTTTGGCTGAAGTATGCCTCTAATTCAAGGCATCCACCAGAACAATTACCTATTGTTTTACAAGTCTTACTTTCTCAAGTGCATCGTATTAGAGCATTGGTTCTACTCTCTCGATTTTTGGATTTAGGTCCATGGGCTGTCTATCTTTCGTTGTCTATAGGTATCTTCCCTTATGTTTTGAAACTTCTACAAAGCCCTGCTCCCGAATTGAAACCAATTTTGGTATTCATTTGGGCAAGAATAATGTCAATTGATTACAAAAATACTCAAGCTGAGTTGATCAAAGAAAGAGGATACATATATTTTATCAGTATACTAGTTCCAGAATGGGGATATAATCTAACTCCATCAAGGTCGACTTCATTTATAAATGGAGTACCTATGACTCCGACTACTCCAACTACTCCAAGTTTGCCTATGGGAGCGCAGCCACCACATGCAAACGATACAACAGATGAACAAAAGGCTATGGCAGTATTTGTTCTAGCATCTTTTGTTAGAGATTATAAACCAGGCCAGAAGTTATGTTTCAGTTTAGAACTTATTACTAAATTATCCTTCTACATTGATAACTCAGATATCCCCTTGTTGAGACAATGGTGTATACTTCTCATTGGGTTACTATATATTCAAAATCCATTGAATAAATTTATGTGTATGAACAATGGAACTCTCGAAACCTTACTTCTAACTTTAAAAGACCCAGTTCCTGAAGTGAGAACAGCCGTCATATTAACTTTAAAACATTTCATTTCTGATTTGGATGACGCTGATATAATAATCCGTACACAACAAGAATATGAGCAACAAATTTCCCAAATTCATGCTCAACTACAACAATTACAAAATTCACCTCAACAACAACAGCATAATGTTGAACAACAACAATTAAAGTTGGAACAACAATTGAATCATATTCAGTTAATGGAATCTCAATTGGAAAATGTGGAGTTAATCAAATTGAAACAACAAGAATTATCAAATCTGATTGCCACATTAGCCTTAATAAATGATGGATCCCCATTAGTGAGAAAGGAAGTCATCATTTTTTTTTCACAAATCGTTTACCGTTACACAAATTTCTTCCTCGTTGTTGTCTTCAACGAATTGACAGATGAAATTAGCCAATTAGAAGGAAAGGATATGGAACAATCGAAACCAAATTATGGAGAAAATAGACACTCAGTAAGTCATGGTTCTGTATTTAGTACTGTTTGGAAGGCATTATTAATCTTAGCCGAGGATCCATATCTTGAAAATAAAAAAATGGCTGAACAAGTTGTGGATTATATCTTGTTGGAATTAAGCTCACAGAATGAATTGGGTTCAGTATTTGGTAAGATTGAACATTATTTAGTGAAGAGAAGTACACAGATGACAGGTACCACAAATCTTAATTTCAATGCAACACAAATTCAAATTGGGAAAAATACTTTACGTCAGTTCAATAAGAACAAAGAAACTGATTCTTCCTTGAATAATAACACCAATAATTTAAACTCTAATGATCCAGACAGATTTGTTACACTATCTAGACTATTTAAGAAGCTAGGGTTTGGTGAACCTACTCTTGAAAGTGATAGTGTGAGAGCCAAAAAACCATCAAATATACATTTATTAGGTGCCGCATACGGTACATCTTATACGGTTCAGACTCCTTTTTTCCTTGAACATAAAGAACAATTACCTCTCCCATTGGAAAGTAGGTTTTTTGACTATTCATGTGAATATTTTCAAGAACCGCAAATGAGAAAACCAGAATCTGATGAAGTTGGAAGTCTAGAATATAATTCCAGACTTTGGAGAAGAAACAGAAATGAAAAAATAATTGAAGAAACTCAAAAACAAAAAAAACTATCATTATACGGTAACTGGAATAATAAGATAGCGATACTTGATAACAAAACTCAACCAAAAGTATTAAAATTTACTCAGTTTGAGGATTATTTAGTATCGGCAGATGATCGTGATAATATAACTGTATTCGACTGGGAAAATAAAACCAGATTAAACAGATTTTCTAACAGTAATCCATTTGGCACAAAAATAACAGATCTCAAATTTTTAAATGAGGACGATATAACTCTTTTGTTGACAGCATCATCCGATGGGATAATTAAAGTATACAGGAATTTCCAGTCAAAAGATGATGTCCAGGAAATTTCAGCATGTAGGGCCCTGACTGATATGTTACTAGCACCAAGGTCTAGTGGTCTCTTAACGGAATGGCAACAAATTCGAGGATCTCTTCTGGCTACTGGTGATGTTAAAATAATTAGAGTTTGGGATGCTCATACAGAAACTGTTGAAGTAGATATTCCAGCGAAAACTTCTTCTTTAATTACAGCCTTAACCTCTGATCAATTGGCGGGTGACATTTTTACAGCTGGGTTTGCAGATGGTTCTTTAAGGGTATATGACCGCAGAATGGATTCAAGAGATTCGATGGTTCGTCGTTGGAGGGCGGGGAATGGTGTGCATGGAACGTGGATAAATAATGTCCATCTTCAAAGAGGTGGCTATAGAGAGCTGGTGAGCAGTACAACGAATGGTGTCGTTCAATTGTGGGATATCAGATCCCAAGAACCTGTTCAGACATTTGTTGATGAAAATTCCCATGGGAATCAAAAAAAGGATACCACGATGACTTGCATGCAAGTTCATGAACATGCTCCAATCATTGCCACCGGAACAAGACAGCTTAAGATATGGACAACGTCTGGTGATCTTATTGCAAATTTCAAGAATAATCGTGGTGTAAGTGGAGGTATGGCGAATACTCTAGCGGCATCAGGAATTGGCTCTTCTTTGTCCTATTCTGGATCATCTAATTCTTTCTTATCTTCTATGACGTTCCACCCTCATAGAATGCTGCTTGCAACGAACAATTCACATGATGCTAGTATTAGTGTTTATAAATGTCAGGATAAAAAGGTAGCCGAATATTGAGACAATGGTAACGACAGAGGTGATAGCATTCGACCTATTATTGATTATACAGTATATAGAATTTATAAGCCTTAATATTATATTCAACCGAATAAGAGTTTCTGAGCCCTATTTACTTCCTTTTGAAAGCTGGAAACTTTTTTTCTTCATCTGCTTTGAATACCCTACTACGGTTTTTGCCAGTCACGTCAACAAGTAAATGACAGATGTCCCTACTTGTTCAGAGGATTCAAGATATAATTAAGGATTGGATTGGATGTGAAATTTTTTTTAGATCTCTATGGTTCATGGTACTCTAAATTCTAAAAAATTAAGAAGATTGTTTTAATAGTGTAGTGGCCATCACGTTGCCTTCACACGGCAAAGGTCCCGAGTTCGAACCTCGGTTAAAACATATTTTTTTTAATTGATTCTCTGTGGAAGGATACATTATTTGGAATGGTTAAGGTAAATCCAGTTTGATATGTAACGTTAATCAAACAGAACCCCCTTCATTTATTTTTCTTGTTTGGTTAGTTCGTTAAAAATAGAAAAATTCTTCTATTGTAAGAAATGAATTTGGGTAAAAAGTGTAAAATAGAGTGGGAATTTGGTAGTTTTGAATAATTCAAAGACAGAATGAATCCCAACAGCTGTTGTAAAAATCTAGAACTGGAAAACATATAGGAAGGTTCTTAGAAAATTGAAATCATTTTTTCTGGAATAATATGTGCTTTTCAAAAGCAAAATTCATTTAACTTAAAACGAAAAGAAGAATTTCAGCTTTATCATATATATCAAGTAAAGATGAGTACATAGTAAATAGGATAATCTATAATTTTTGAAAGTCAATTTAAGATGTTTCTTATATTAACCAAGGTTAGTAAAAAATTTAAATTCTAAAAGATATTAAATTTTACAAAACCTCCTTCTTAACAAAATAAAAATAATAATTACTTTTCTATAGAATCTTTTGATACTTCAACAAAAGGATTATCAATTAACATCCTTTCTGCCTCATCGAATGTTTGACTTAAATTTAAATTGTCTTTTTTTTGATCTGTTGGTTTTAGTGTTCTTCTTAAAGTCCCTTCTGTCGAAACACTGTCCAGTTTCCTCGAAAAATTTCCTTCAACAAAAACGTTCAAATTATCAAATTCATTATTTTCCTTAATTGCATATTTTTCATTGGGCTCAGATAAGAATGCTTTTGTTGTTATGGGATTATCTGTATTAGAAGGAAGAAAAGAGACGGTTTCATCAAATCCATTCAATGGAAATTTTAATACTGGTTGATTTCCACTCGGTTCAGGTGGTATTGGTGTATATTCCTCCGGTAATTTCTTATAGATATCTTTTAACAATGAGTCATTGCAATCATACACTCCGGTTTTAATATTTTCCAGTTTACGGGAATTTATTTTATCGTTTGGTGTTAGTTTTTGCCACACTCTGTAAATCCTTCTACGTCTTAAATCATCCAGCTCTTGTTCAAAATCCTCTGGATTTACATTTTCTAATGTTGAAAGAGAATTGATAATAAATCTAGAGGATGCTTCTTTTAAGTCAGAGGCCCTATCATAATATTCAACTCCCAAATCCTTAAATAATTTTCTAGTTGTTACGGAAATTCCCTTTTGATATAAGACTTTAATATTTTCAAAATGGTTTTGAGTAGAATGTAATTTCTCCAGTAAAAATCTCGTTTCTTCATTATATTCCCCTCTTTTATCTTTGCTTTTCTGATATTTCTTAATGTCAGATTGCAATATCTTTCTTTCACTTATTAATTCAGATTCTCTCTTTGCCACAAATTCCAAAGCCACAATCAATTTGTTTAACGCACTTACAATATTTTGTTCAAATATCAGGTCTTGATTAAATAATTCTTGCACTTCTCTCACTAATCTTGCCGTGTCGTATTCTGTTGAAATATTATGTGTTCCCCAATATGATAAATCACCTAAGAACTTCTTATTTTCCTTACAAGTTTCAATTTTTCTTTGGGAAATGGCAACCAACCTTTTCTTTAGGGAATTCAACGTTACATCTTTAAAATGGAGTCTTGTAGAGGGAAAAAGGAAGTCTTCAGTGAGGACCATGCTTGAGTTTGAATCATTACAATTGGCAAAATGTTTATTTTCCACATTAGTGGCCAATTCAAAACGGTCTGGAGAGTTTGCAGTTGCTGACATTACATTTGGCAGCAATGGTGGATCTGGGAACTGTTGGAATTGGGAAGAACTGTCGTTGTTATTTTCTGATAAAAATGTTCTTGTACTCTCACCAGAAATATAATTATTGTTTTCAGTTTCACTCAATAAAATTCTATTATAATCATCGTTATTATTGTTGACATTTACACCACCTTGGAAAGGAAATAGCTCAGATATATTACGCGTCTTATCTTGTCCTATCTCCCTCTTTCTGCTGAGAGATGATCTTACCCAGGAAAATTTATTGTGAATTTTTCCTGTGGTTGGTTCCTTGGCATTGTGTGTTAGTGGTCTATCTGGTGGGGCTTTTGGCAAGGTTTCTTGGGATGTTTGCATTGTTATAGGGTCGTCCTTTGCTGATGATGGTTAGTAATATAGTTGTAATTGTGCTTGAAGAAAGTCACTTGAATAAATATTTTGTGTCGTGCCGCTCTGTCAATTCAACCTGTCGTGTCATTTAATAGGGGTTGAACAAGAAAAAAAAGTTTTCTCAGAATTGTTTCGTTTATCTCATTAAATTAATAACAATGTCTTACATATGATGTTACGTTAAAAATATATGTATATATCATAATCGCGTTACTCTTAAGCTTGGTAAGTAGAAGAAGAAACGTTACCACCGTGACCGGTCCAGTTAATGTGGATATCCTTGTCTAATGGCAAGTTGTCAGAGGCACATTCTGGCAAGACTCTGAAAGTGTGAGCACCGAAGTAATCTCTTTGAGCTTGTAGCAAGTTAGCTGGTAATCTTTCAGATCTGTAACCATCGTAGAAGGCCAAAGCAGTGGAGAATGCTGGGGTTGGGATACCGTAAGTGGTAGCCAAAGCAATGGACTTTCTCCAACCGGTTTGAGCCTTAGTGACAGCATCGGAGAAGAACTTGTTGAATAATAGATTTTCTAGTTCTGGATCTTCTCTGTAAGCCTTGGTAATTTCACCCAAGAAGACGGATCTAATAATACAACCACCTCTCCACATCAAGGCAATAGCTGGGTTGTTTAGTTTCCAACCATAAGTCTTACCAGCTTCACGGATTAACATGAAACCTTGAGCGTAGGACATAATTTTGGAAGCGTATAAGGCTTGTTCCAAATCGTCAACAAATTGCTTCTTATCCTTAATCAAATCCTTTGGAACTTCTGGACCCAATAGAGTCTTGGAAGCTCTAATTCTTTCAGACTTCAAAGCAGATAGACAACGAGAGAAGACAGCTTCACCAATCAAAGTGACTGGAATACCCAAATCTAGAGCATTAATAGCGGTCCACTTACCAGTACCCTTTTGACCAGCGGTATCCATAATCTTTTCAACCAATGGCTTACCATCAACGTCATTGAATTTCAAGATATCTCTGGTAATTTCAATTAGGAAAGAATCCAAGACACCCTTGTTCCAGGTTTCAAAAACATCACCAATTTCCTTATCAGTGAAATGACCGACACGCTTCATAATGTCATAAGCTTCACAAATCAATTGCATGTCACCGTATTCAATACCGTTATGGACCATTTTGACGTAATGACCTGCACCGGCTGGACCGACCCAGTCACAACATGGTTCACCATCAGATTTAGCGGAGATGGATTGGAAAATATCCTTAATGTGTGGCCAAGCTTCTTCTGCACCACCTGGCATCAAAGATGGACCGTAACGGGCACCATCTTCACCACCAGAGACACCGGAACCAACAAACAAGATACCCTTTTGCTTCAATTCTTCGTAACGTCTGTTGGTGTCTGGGAAATGAGAGTTACCACCATCGATGATAATATCACCCTTTTCTAGACGTGGGACCAATTCGTTAATTAGAGCATCAACTGGAGCACCAGCCTTAACAAGAAGCATAACCTTTCTTGGTCTCTTCAATTTAGACAAAAAGTCGTCGATAGAAGTAGCACCAACAATGGACTTACCCTTGGCTTCGTTAGCTAGGAAATGTTCCACTTTGGAGACAGTTCTGTTGTAAGCACAGACGGTGAAACCGTGGTCTGCGGCATTTAAGATCAAGTTTTGACCCATGACGGCCAAACCGATTAAACCAAAATCAGCGGACATTGTATGATAGTAATTGAGTGTTTTGTTTTTGTGAGGGTTAGTAATCAAAGTATTACTTATTCTCTTTGTGATTGATACAGAGAGAAGGGAATAGAATAGGGTGAAAGGAATGATACTGATGAGAAAAGTGAAAAATGCATGCTTATATATTGGAAAAGTGTGCTGTCAGCGGGATTACAATCGTCAAACAGCGTTGTGTGAATTAGCTAATAATTATTTTTTGACACCGCGCCTAAGGCCGTTTTAACCCCGACCGACGGTAAAGGCACGTGCTCGAATTCGTCGGAAATTTACTGCTTTCTATATTACAAATCGTTACGTAATCAGTCGTCTGTTGCAATTAGGAGATTCAATCCACTTAGTCTCTTGCCCTGAGGCGATGGAGGCGTGGAGTTGGTCTTGAACGGTTTGGGAACAAAGTCCTCATCATTGATATCCAGTAGACTCTTCTTATCCGGCGAGTGCATCGTCATAACGGGTGTTCTTGTCTGTGAGTCCGCCTTGTCGATTAGTATTATTGGTGCCGGCGCCAACTCTTCAATCGAACGAGTACGGCTCTTTGGTGACACACTAGCTTGTTCAGATGACTCAGGATCCTGTCGTTCTGTTAGGAGACGTTCCAAATCTTGTATGATTTTTTCGTTGGTAAATAGATAATGCACTCTGGGTGCTAGAACTGTAACCTCAGTCGGATCGTTGGATTTCGAATCTCGCAAAAAGTATCGATATAATGGCACATCTCCATTGTCATAGAATAAATCAACTAAACTAATTCCATCAGGCAATTTCTTTTCCAACCATTGAAAGTGTTTCCATATTTCAATCAATAATCTAATGTTGCTCGAAGGGACCTTCATTAACCATTTAGTATCAATCTTTTCTTTGCTTACATCAAGGGAATATATGTCTCCGTAACATTGAGGGGGCAGGATGCTGTTTGGCAATTCTAATAACCATAACTTTAATAATCCAAGCCAATCACTAATCAAATATTTCGCACCACTTGGATTCTGGTTTGATATTAATTCCATTAGCGTGGAATAATTCCCCTTATCCCCATTATCTATAAATATGTGGACAAGCTCTCTTCGTAGATTGGCCACACGAAGTAAATCAATATCATTTTTCCAATTTTGATAAATTGTCTTGGCTAAATTGTCTTCGCCTTCATCCTCTTGTAAAATCAAGTCTCCATGACCTTTGTTGGTTAAATTTTGAATAATAAATTTAATAGTTTTCATGATGTCATCATTTATGGGATGGGCAAACATAAAGTGCTTCTTAATCATGGATCTATCATCAATTACCACCCATTTACTCAATGGGATACAATTCATCCTAGCATAAAAACCTAAGAGTTCATTGGATTGCCTTTGCCATTTAAATTTAAACGATGTACCATCAGAAATAGTACTATCTCTCATTAAACCACTGGTTATTTCTTTGAATTTCCGTCTGCTCTTGTTAATCTCTCGCTCAATTTCCTTTGTTATCACACAATATTTCTTGGAATATTGGAAAATCGCCTTTTCCAATTGAACTCGAGAATATTCCAACTTGCAATATCTTTGTGAAAGCCTTTTCTGTAATTGAGTAAATTGACTTATTGTTAGCTCCAGATCTTGATGATCATTAGCACCTGTTGGCATGCTTACCTTTCTTATCCAATCAGAAACGGATCTGGAAGCCTTTTTAATGTCATTCTCTGCTAGTTCACCGTAAGATTTCTTACTCGTAGAGGGGACTGCAACAACTTGTGGAGCTCTCTGAAGGAAAATTGAATCATTCCAAGTATAATATTTTTCACCGTTAAACATTAATGTATTTCTAGATAATGCATTCAGGTATCCAATGGAATATTCATTGATAATGTTAAGGTCAAGAAATAGTTGCCCTATTCGATCCAAATTAAATAAAGATGTGTCCAATCGTGCATTCATTTTTTTCAGTTCATTCATTACTAATTTCCCCTGAAATCCTTCATTAGCTAAACCTGGAATGGATATTATTCTTTTCTCAACTGGAACCATTCGTTTTAAACGTTCTAGAAATTGTAAGAAATTGCCCTCATCTGGAAAGATTAACTTTTCATCCAATTCGAAAGGATAACTCACATTGAATATAGGCAAATTCCTTGATTCTTCAGATGCACCCATGCAAATAGTAACCTCACCCTGCTCTCCATGACTTGGTTCTTGCTCTAGACTTAACCTACAAGAAATAGTATCTGCTTTTTTTTCACAGTCGATCAGAGTTTCCTTCAGTTCTATAAATGCTTTAATGAAGTTCTCATACTCTGAATTCAAATCATCGTTGGCTGATCTGTAATATTTACCAGTTTCACTTAACAGGCTCCTCAAAGGACTGGTACAATTAAATATAACATCTCCTTCAATATCCAAATCTTCAAAATGTGTCAATAGATTAAAAATCAAAGGATTATGTCCCTGTGATGGTACTACCACTGAATCATTCAAATGGTTCAGAGATTTTAAAAAAGGAGTCCAGCATTCAGTTTGGAAACTAGAATACGTTTCCATCTCCTTCAATAGTATTTCATTAACATTCTGCACTTCATGTAAAAATATATCTATCCCAGACTTGTAATCCTTGCACCAAAATGTGTTTCTCAATGTATATTGCACTTGGATTTTAGCACGAATTGATTCTGCACCCATTATGACCTTTATCTATATCTTTCTTGAACTTTTACTGGAATCCTTAGATCAACAAAGTCATAATGAATTTCGCGATGTGCTTGATTTTCCACTTACCTCCATATAGCATTAAATACTTATTCAAGACTATAAGATGGGAACAATGTTCGTTCCTATATTGTAACAAGTTGGATAAGATAATACCTACAGTAATTTTGTTCATCCTTTGATTTCAACCATCCATGGCCTTTGAGAGTGAAATCCAAGGTAGAAGAGAGAAAGTTGGCGGTAAGAATGACATAGTCGTCTATAATTCAGTGTGTATTTATCAAAAGTATTCAGAATAGAGATGCTATAAGCATTTTGCACTTATGTTACTTACGTTCTTGCTCTGTGCTGTATTGTAAACGTGTTAACCATTGTGCGCGATGATAAAAACATATTGAGGGGAGTCTGCTATACCTTTACAATTACACTACAACTGAGAAAACTGTGACAATAAACCATGTCTAAGGCCCCTCCCACAAACCTCTACCAGAAGAAATCATTTTCCAGAGAGGAATGGAATGATATAATTGCAAACCAGACGTTACAGTTTAACTTGAGTGATAGGAGGTCCAATACTGCCTCCACCACATCATCTGCCTCATCTATTGGAAGCCAAAGAAGAGAACCAGCAATCCCCAGACTTCTTCTGAATTACTTTGTATCAATGGCTTATTTAGAATCGAGCCACATGATGACGAAGGAATTGGGTATTGTTAATGATGATGATAAGGATGAAGGGTTACATTTTAAAAATTTCGATCAGTTATATAAGATCGGTATTCGATCAAAAATTATTAAATTGATTAAAAATGGGAAAGTTTTGGATGCTATGACTGTCATTAATGAAAATTTTGGCATAGAAGTGATGGAATCAGAAATTAATCAATCCGGCCAGGAAGACAGTGAAGATTTGCATTTCAAATTACTATTACTGAATCTTGTAGAAATGATTAAAGAGCATCAATATCACAAAACTTTGCTTAACAATAAGACTAGTGATGACAACGAAAATGAATTTATAATGAAGTTAATTGACTATTCAAAGGAGAAATTGGCTATAAAGGCATCCACAAATAAATCGCATATGGATCAGTTGGAATTGGTTATTACACTATTATTATTTCCCAAAGATCAAGTCAACATTGTAACTTTACCAAAGCCATTGCAAAAATTATATTCATTGTCACTAAGGACCAAGATTGCAGAATCAGTTAATAAAAAATTATTAAGTGTTATTCATGTAGATATCTGCAATCAAACAAAATTCCCAGATTTATTAAATGTTAATTTGCATTTCAATAGGAGTTATTATGATGATGTGTTTCAAATTAGACCCAAAACAAACACCAGAACAAAGAGAAGTCAAGAGCAAGAAAAGAATCAAGTAATATTAGAACCCCCAATGGCAAATGACCACTTAGAAAGTTCTATGGAATTAACTGGCAATGAAAACAAAGAGAAGATGACTAATTCTAATAATGAATGGATAAACACAAACAAGAAACTAAGAAGAAAGAATACGGGATTTGAAGGTAATTTGTCACAATTCCAATATGAGGCTAAGTTAACCCAATTAATGAAACTATGGGCATGGTGTGAAAATGAATTACATCAAAACGATATTGGCGTTCCTCGAATAGAAGGAAACGTTTAATCTAATGTATTCTTTTATATATATTTTTCTTCTATGTAGACTAATTAAACATTTGGTTTCTTGTTGATATGAAACTCACACTCTATTTTATCTCTAGTTTCCATCTTTAGGAAGCACAATTGTACGGAGTCAATATTTGTGGGTAGTATTTCATGATATTTATTGAAAATCATTACACTTTGTGAGATCGTGAATTGTTCCTCCTTTTGATTAACTAGATCATGATAAATTTGTGAATCCTTAAACAGATGATAAAGCTTATTCCTCAATAACCCAAGTGAACAACCAAATTCTGGTCTTTTTTCCTCTTCATAATCTTCTGGAGAAAATTCAATATAGAATTTCAACGGTTTCGAAAGAATAGGTTCTTTTCTGTCTTCTTTGAAAACATTACAATCCACATATAAGGTAGAAACATGAACGGGCTTGGAAAAAAACTTATCGTAATCTTCGAATTCCTCAATGACAATATTATTTTTTTCATCTAAATATTCATGACTGTGATATTCTTCACTAACCAGCATTCGATGTAATTTTAAACCCTCGTCAATCTTACCTAGATTTAGTTCATCATAAGTCTCTTTTTGTAAAAGACTCATCTCAATGGTGACGTAAAGCTCCTGAATAAATGCAATGAAGCCGACAATCAGTAAGTATAATGTTATTCTACCACTGATTTTGTCATGAATAAATTGATGCACGTAGGGTTGATGAGATAACCATGTTATCGTTTTATTTTCGAAGTAAAAATAGCTGTTTATGACACTCATTGAAGACTTCGAGGACAAGGCGCTGTTATATGGAAGATAGTGAAGATGGCATCTTTTACTTTCTTTATATGTAGTCTACGTATTTCCATTTTCAAATTTGGCGCCCATTTTACTAATCGTTTTTAAACGAAAAAAGATGTCCCTTTACGATAACTCCGTCGCGTCAAGACGACACATTCTTACTCATTTCACATAACACCTCTTCCACTTTGTCCACCCATCTCATAAAATTTCTATCTTTTAATTTTTCCTTGAGGAATCTCTTCGATATCTTCATCTCTTTATTTTTGAGGACATTTTCTTTATTTGATGAAATTATTTTATCATTATCTTTTAACTCTTCCTTATTAACTGTCAAATCATTAAGGGTGGGCAATGTTTCTATCTCCACCTCATATTTTTTTTCTTCATGGGAGTTGTTTAGAGTAGTTGAAGCAGAAACATCTTGTAATGAAACATTAGCAGAATATTGTGTATCAACTTGAGGTAATGTTTGGAACTCATTAATTTGAGAATCCAAATATTGGAAGCTATTTTCTGTCTCCAATGTAACTTGGGGTTTCATCATAACTGTATTTTGAACATGATGATCTATTCTATTAGGGATAGAAGGGATAACGAATGCCGATGATGTTACTTTTTGTTGTTGATTGGGATTACTTACTTGATGTCGGACATTAACAGTTTTAACCTTAAACCCAAACGTTGTAAGTTGTGTTACTACCTTAAAGAAGTCATTTTGATTGTCAAAAACTAATTGAAACCTTCTCATAATTGGAATTGATTGAGGTGCACATTGTAATAAGTACTTACATGATAAAGTGGGGCATTTGGCAGAGAACTGAACTATTTGAAACTCATCTGCCATCAGTGAGACCAGATTCTGGTAGATTTTAGCCTCATTGCCAAAGACTTGAAATCGAACCTTCTGGGAAATATCAGCTTGCAACAAAATAGAAAAATAGATACTGTGTTTCTGGGAGCTTAGATAGTGGGACCATTTATTAAATTGTAATGGAACAGTCTTTGTGGATAATCCCTGTGGCGCTGGTATTGCGTCTGTATATTCAGAATACAACTTAACCCTAACAACTTCTCCCATTTATTTTGTTATGTTATTGCTTTGAGTGGTGTAATTGAGAAAACGTTTGCCACCTAAATCGATATTGCTTTATCTCCCAATAACCGCCGAGAGTAACCACAACATCCGTGTCGTGGGATAATAATAGCGAAGGAAATTTATGGACTGAATCTCATCCAATCTTCTCACTGGACAATTAGTCGAGATGAAAAGAAAGTATGGTTTACTTCTACGAATCAAAACCAACAGAATATTCTCTTCCATATACCCTTGTAACAGGGAAGGATAAGTTTGAGAACGATTTGCTCATTAAATATGGATATCGAGAATTGAACTACATTTGGTTCCATGCAGACAAATACTCTAGCGGTCACATCTATTTGCAACTACATGAAAACGAGAAAGAACTTCAGGACGTTCCTCCGGAGGTGGTCCAGGATTGTATACAGCTCTGTAAGTCTGAATCTATACAGGGGAATAAATTGAATCAATGTACTATCATATTCACTGGGTGGCATAACTTGAGAAAGAATAAATACATGAATCCCGGAGAAGTCAGCTTTAAATCCATGAAGGCTGTGAGAAGAATCGAGTGCTTTGCTAGGGATAATAAAATATTGAATAGATTAAGCAAGACAAGAGTTGAGATCTTCGAAAACGTGGAAGAGTTGTTACATCAAGGCAAGAAATCAAGGGATCCTAACTTCTTTACTAATTATATTGCCAATAATCGGGAGCTGTTGATAGAACAGGAAAAGGAAAGGAGACAAGCCAAGAAAAATAAGAAGAAAATCAAGTCTCAAAATTCCGACTCTGATTTTGAATATACCGATGATTGATTGTGTTCTTATGACATATTTCAACGTTGTCGTTAACGTTAAATCACGTTTTTCGCAATGAAAAAAAAGGCTTGAAAAATTTTCAAAAGCGATGAGCAAGAAAAACATTATTATTTACATACAAAATAGCATTTTATAGATTCTAACACTCTTTTAAAAGCAACACAACTTCATACTGGAATACATCGAGGATGGCCAAGAGATCCATTGAAAATGATGAAGACGATAGAGTCGTTTCTGCAAGAATTGATATCCAGAATGCTCACCCTGCTAGATCTTCCAATGAAGATGACACTAATATGATTGGTGATGAGGAAGGACAATTCAGCGATGATTTTGAAAGTGATGAGGAAATCATCGAAGTGGACGATGAAGAAGATGAAGATCCAGAATTAAAAAAACAAAAGGCAGAAGAACTAATAGCCCAAGATACTCAAGCCGATGAAACTACCAATCAAGGTCAAGAGTTGTATCTACCCCATTTATCTCGTCCACTTGGACCAGATGAAGTTCTCGAGGCTGACCCTTCGGTTTATGAAATGTTGCATAATGTGAATGTCCCATGGCCTTGTATGACTTTAGATATTATCCCAGATAATTTAGGATCTGAACGTAGAAATTATCCGCAATCACTTTTAATGGCTACTGCCACTCAAGCATCCAGAAAGAAGGAAAATGAATTAATGGTTTTAAGTCTTTCCAATTTGGTTAAAACTTTAGTGAAAGATGATGAGGAAGAAGAAGAGGAAGATGTTGACAATGAAGATGATCGTGATGATTCTGATCCTATCATTGAAAATGAAAATATTCCATTAAGAGACACCACTAATAGATTAAAAATATCACCATTTGCATCTTCTAAAGAAGAAGTTTTAGCTGCCACCATGAGCGAAAATGGTGAGGTCTATATCTTCGATTTAGGTCCACAAAGTAAGGCATTTTCCACGCCTGGTTATAAAGTTCCAAAAGCTGCAAAAAGGCCAATCCATACCGTTAAAAACCATGGTAATGTTGAAGGTTATGCACTAGATTGGTCACCATTGACTAAAACCGGCGCCTTATTAACCGGTGATTGTTCTGGTCAAATATATTTCACACAAAGACATACTTCTAAATGGATTACTGATAAGCAACCATTTACCGTTGCAAATAATCAGTCAATTGAAGATATTCAATGGTCCCGTACAGAATCAACAGTCTTTGCGTCTGCAGGTTGTGATGGATATATAAGGATTTGGGATACCAGATCCAAGAAACATAAGCCTGCTATTTCAGTAAAGGCCTCAAATACAGATGTCAATGTCATTAGTTGGAGTGAAAAATTGGGATACTTACTTGCAAGTGGTGATGATAATGGTACTTGGGGGGTTTGGGATTTAAGGCAATTTTCTCCTGAGAATGCTGGTAGTGTACAACCTGTGGCACAATACGACTTCCATAAAGGTGCTATTACATCAATTAGTTTCAATCCACTAGATGAATCTATTATTGCCGTGGGTTCCGAAGATAATACTGTTACATTATGGGATTTGTCTGTGGAAGCTGATGACGAAGAAATTAAGCAACAAGCTGCTGAGACGAAAGAGTTGCAACAGATTCCTCCACAATTATTATTTGTTCACTGGCAAAAGGAAGTTAAAGATGTTAAATGGCATAAACAAATTCCAGGGTGTTTAGTCAGTACCGGTACTGATGGTCTTAATATATGGAAAACCATTAGTGTTTAAGTTGCATACCAACATATATGTGACCATGATAATAAATAATTAACATACATATTTACTCTTGTTGTATATTATAAAAGCACCTTTCATTTAGTTACGGGAATTTTAAGCATCTATAGACGACAATAAACTATAAATTCAAAGGAAAAGATAACGCCAATCAACTTGCCAAACACTTTCATTGGGTTTCGTTCTTTCGTTCCTTGAAAAGTACCTTTTCTAAGACAATAAAATTTGGCACAACATATTCTCGATCATTAACTTGAGTAGTATCTGATTGATTCATACTCATTTTCCAAGCTACTACTGAATTGGTTTCAAATTTGTCTCTAGTTAAAGCCTCTTCATCTTTTATTATATTGGCAAACGACATCGAAAGATATCCAGACTTATTTATTCTATCAAGCAAGACACCATTCCAGCCAGAATCATATGCTCCAATCATGTCATTATGGAGTTCATCACCAACATGCCAGCAACTTCTTTTCAAATCCATAATGGATCCTTCATTAAGTAAGTTAGGATTTCTTTTCACAATATCATCGAGAACATAATCAAACATCTCCTGATTAGGTTTCTTAGCGTTCACTTCATAAGATAGATACACGTAGTTTTTGAAGAATTTGAGAAGTCCAACATTTTGCATCAACTTATAAGCTATTGTGTCGGTGTTGCTTATAACTGCCAATATGATTTCAGGGTGTTCAGCTTTGACCATCTTCAGAAATTCTATGAGATCAGGATAAACAACATAGGCATCGAAACCTTCGAATCGTTGAAGAATTTCATCAATCATCCCAACAGGAGTCATATTAGGCTTGAATATCTCCCTTATCAAACATCCCCACCATTGCTCGGGAGTTATACCAGACTTCTTCCCATAATTTGGATATGTGGCATTCAACTCTTTGAAAGTAGTGGGGAACTTATGACTTAATTCTTGAACATTTGCTGTTATTCCATATTTCTGGGCAACTATACAATACTGTTGAAGCACAGGCAATGTTGTAGTATATAAGGTGTTGTAAGCATCAAATGTAATTATCTTAGGTAAACGAGTCTTAAGTTGTGTGCTCCATTGGGTGACAGGTATCTTCTTTGGAAAAGTCATATCTCTATCTTCTCAACTATTCGAACTCGAGAGAAGCCACCTTAGTTGAAGTTGAATCAATAATAAATTAATCTATTATTGGGCGCTTAACGATCAAAGGCCCGGGTTTCCCTTATTTTTACATACTGGTCAATCTCAATGTGTTTTAATTATTACACAACGTTTAAATAACTTCCATCTATTTTACAAACTCTATTTACCATTAATTCATTATAATATTAAGTGGTGAAAAATGCATCATTTTTGGCGAAACAGAAAGCATCTGATACTTCAATTGCCTCGTAAGTCCCCTGGAGAGATGTAGCAACTCTATACTCATAGTCATAGATATCTGTCACCTTATGGGTTTCTACCACCCGTGATCTTTTCTTAGAACCATTGCCGTCTTTATCCTCGGTTCTTACATAAGTCAGAGAAAATGGAGGTGTACCTTCAAAGCTAAATACCACCTCAGCTTGGTCACCTTCATGAATATCCTCTATTTGATAATCACCTTGTGAAACGGTAACCGATGGAATAGGATGGATATCTAGTTGCAGTTTTTGAAACTCTGTTTCCATGCCCGACTTCGTAAAGTTAACCATGCATAGAGATGTCGAATCTTGCAATGAGTTTATCATGATTGTACCAGCTTCTGAAGCTAATCTGACAAACTGAGAACTATGCTCTTTTGATCTCAATTGAACTCCATTGAATTCATATCTTATAGTAAATGGTGCAACCCCATTCAATTGATATGTAACATAATCACCAACACAATAAGCCGCGGTTGGTTCCAGTAAGTGCATTTTTGGAGCATCAGTAATTGAAATGGAAACCTGGTTTCCTTCTGCACCAATTAGATCATTTACACATCCGTTTGAATCGACTACTTTTTCGAGTACCACTTGATGGTTTCCTAATTTGAGATTCTCATATAACTTTTGGAAGGGGAAATTACTTTCTGTGACTTCATCCAATGTTACCTGATCTGCCCTACTCGTACTTTCATGGTATATACTAAATGTCAATGAAAATGGGCCTTGTCCACGTGGGAAATTCAATCCTATTGGCTCCAATAGTGCTATATCATCAGTATTGGTTGAACACGCTCTATACATCTTCCCTTGTTCATTGAACAAAACCTGTGGCAATGCATGTACATATTGTTTAACAATAACATCTAATCCAAGATAGTTTGTTGTTTTCATATCTTCTTCGTTGTAATTTGCATCATACAATCCCTTAATAGTAGCAATGTATTCACCTGGTTCCATGTTAGGAAATTTCAAAGTAGCATATTTAGTAGCAACTTGGATCTTGTTGGTAAATAATTCGCCGCTTGGAGATAGAATATCATATTTTAGTATAAAAGGTGGCGATCCAGATAGTGCTAAATCGACTACAGTTTCAGTATCTTGACAGACTTCTTCTTTTTGGAAAGTAAATTTTGACAACTTACTAACCTTATTATTTTCTTGAACAACAAATGAAGGCTTTCCTAAGAACGTAACCTTGAAATAACTGTCGTCACTTTGTATGCTACCTTTACAGCTCGAATCTTTCATTCCTGTCAACTTATATAGACCTTCTTTACGAACTTGTAATACAGGTTTATAGTTTGAAGGAAAGGATGTTTCATGCTTCCCGATAAAATTGCCATCAAAATCCAAATGTTCATAGGACAACAAGAATGGACCTTCACCAGCTAGCTTAATTGGAATTTCTGCAGTAGAACCTTGTTTAATTTCAACTTCATTTACATTTTCAAATAAATTAAACGATGCTGATGGAATATCTCTTCTAACTTTAATCCTTGCATCAGGTTCACTCAAACCAACTGAACAACCGGAAGCATCTTTCACTGAAACTAGAGATAAAATATAATCTCCACCGACATTGAATGAAGACGTTTTAATTTTATATTCATTGGACATAATATTGTCCAGTTTAAACTCAGTTTTCCTGTTAGATGACGTTTCTAGGATATCATAACTTAGGGTGAATGGTGCTTCTCCCTTAAAAACAATTGGGATATCAGTTTGATCACCTAAACATAACTCAATTTGATTTCTTAGCTTCACGGATGCACTTGGTTTCACCCTCATTGATGTTCTGAATGTGTAATCCTCGGAGGGTTGCAAAGATATTGGTTCTCTAAATAAATTGTTAGATAATTGGTCAAAAACAATTTCATAATCACCTTCTGAAGTCGGGTTGAAATTATACTGGTTTCTTGCTCCGTTGGATGTAAACCTCTTAGTGTCATAAAGTTTTTTCTCCTTTTTATTTTCTGAATCAATTTTATAAATCTTAGCCACATAATAATATGGCGGAACACCATTAAAATTCAATGCAAAGTTTAATCCGACTTGTCCCACACATTGGTCAATGATAGGGGAAGACTTAACTTCTAAGGTTGGTGGAATCTGCTTTGTTACTAAAACATCTGTCTTACCAACAACAACACCTGGACAGAAATTAGAGTTTACGTTTTCCAAATGGTAAGCACCAGGTAATTCAGCTGCAAACTTATAAGACAAGGAATTTGTGCTAACGTTCTTCAAGACCTCCTTCTTACCTTGGGAGTTTGTGAAGGCGAGAGCTGCTTCGTAGGGAATATCGTTCTTCCAATCATTCGAATTTTCGAAATCGATAATGATGGATCTCTTAGTAGGAGATTTGGCATCAAAGTCATCCCTCAGTGATGCTTTTGGGATTCCATGAGAATAAAACTTATAAGCAACTTCAAATTTGGTCAAAAGTTCCTCTGATAATGCCGAAAAATCCATCACATTTCCTAAACTATCGATTAATTTGTCGACTTTGTAAGTATATTGTCCTTGCACTTTAATTAGGGATTTTAGATCAATTTTAACTGGATGGCTACGTCCCCATTGTAGATCAGAAATTTCTGAGTTGGTAAACACAGATTTCTTTGTATTTCCTTGCAATGGTGAATGGAAATATTCAGGTTGCAAGTTAGAATCTGTGAAAGTTGACTTTTGATCATTAATTAGTTTCGAGTATTCCAGGGTCATTGGAGGAACACCTTGCAATTCAATAATAATAGCATCAGAATCACCAACACATTTATCCTTGATTGTATCACCGGAAACTGATGCAATTGGACAATGTGGGACAATCAAATGCGACTTGAATATCTTTAAAGATAAGCCCTTGGAATCAATAATTTTTTTGATTTGATAAAACCCAATGTCATTTAAAGGTAAATTCAAATAGCGAATAGTAGTACCTTTATCAGAATCAGACAATAGTAAGTTCTTATCCTTGGAAATTAGTGTTGTGGGATCATCAATGGTAGCAAAATCATTTCTTGTTAAATTTCTCAATTCAATCATATTAGAGTATAAATCTCTGTATTCCAATTGAATTAGTTTGATTTCCGATGTAGAATTTAGTCTAATTGGCACGTTAACAGAACTGATGGGCATTAATGACGTGTCCATAGGGAGACAAAAAGAATCATGTAAAGGATTCAACATAGCCGTATTCTCAGGTAGGATCTTGATAGTTAATGCACCTTTAAAATGTGTCGATGAATCTATTAACCGATGGTGGTTCACTGAGGATCCTGTCACACTCAATTCCTTTGCATATAGTTTCCTCCAATTAGCAATAATTAATGAGATAAAGATAAATTCATGTTCTGTGGAGAGGAAAATTGTTATTGAGGCCATTATAATTACTTGTAAATATACAATCCATTTCCTAAACGTCAACTTTGGAATATTGAAGTTAGGCAAGATGAAAAAAAATAACGAGTCAATAACAATATATTTAGTAACGAAGTTAAAACGTGAGTTCTTGAACAATAAGCCTGTAACAGGTAGGTTGGATTTTAATAATATCAAATCATATAATTTGTAGCACTGAATTAGAACAAAAAACAAAACAGTCAATGATCTTTGTTTGGAGACTTCAATCACTTCGGTTGATATAAGTGGAAGTTTACTAACGTCTATGTTAGTATCTTTATTGTATAAAAGATCTTTAGTAGGGAATTTCTTCTCGGTTGTATAGGCATCCTTATTGCGTTGTTTCTCGTCATTATATGTCTCAGGTGTGAACAGTCGCGAACGTATCGTAGCTTCCGATTGTGAAGGTGAGGTTGATCGTTGAGAACGAGTCCTCCCCGGACTGGCTCCTATCCAATGATCTCCTCGAGGTGTATCGTTGAATATATTATATCTATTTTCCATCCCAAATTAATAATCGTATAAATGTGAGAATAGTGCGTTGGAATACGACAAATGTTAAGATACCTGAGGGATAAATGGGTAAATGGATTTGTCAGAAATAAAGCGTTGCCAATGGCTCGAAGAAGGGATGAAGTCAGCTAATAATCGATGTCATATGGAACTAACAATAATTATTCAAGTTAGTGTATTTTTTTTCAATGCGCAAGTGCAAACAAGAAAAAATCGTTCCTGATGATCAAGCGATAGTTGAAGAGAACCAGTCACACTGAAACCGTTATATCTGATCCATCCACAGGCCCCCCCCATATATGTATCTGTTCTGCCTATAATGGAATCTCGACGGGTGTCAAAGAAGAGACTAGGGTTACATGAAAAAACTTCAAAGAATGTGGCCAAACGTAGGAAAGGTAAAGGGAAGGGCAAAGATGATTCTAATACTTCTGATGAAAACCTGTACGGTATTTTAAATGAAAGAAATATCAAGGACGTTCAGTTTGGTATGGATAAAAGATTTCTAACCTGGTACGGAAGCAATGTATATTTTGATAATGAAACAGAACAGTTGGGAATAAAGGATAATGGGAACAGCAATACTGATTCCAAAGACAAACAAAGTACTGATGTACATTCATTAACAGGTAAAACCAGATTTTGGCTTGACACTTTATTTGTGTGTGAATATTGCTTCAAGTATTCAGAGAATGAGGAAAATTTTAGATTACATGCTGAACGATGTCGACACAAACATTCTGCTCCTGGGAGAATCAAATATAAGAGTCCCCAATACACGATACGAAGGGTAAGAGGATATAAACATACTCTTTTTTGTCAATGTCTTTGTCTTTTCACGAAACTCTTTCTCGACAATAAATCGATGTACTTCAAAGTAAATCATTACGATTTCTACATTCTTTATGAAACCACAACCGACCTTTCAATGAAGAATAAACCTTTGGGATTTTTTTCGAAAGATCTAGTGTCCTATGACCAGAATAATTTAGCATGTATCTTGATATTTCCGCCATATCAAAGACGAAGATTAGGGTCTCTATTAATTGAATTCTCATATAAATTATCCAAATTAGATGATATTATTTCAGGACCTGAGTTACCACTATCTCCGTTTGGTCTTATTGGATATTTAAAGTACTGGTCTCAAATTATCTCATGGGAATTAACAGAAGGTGAATTATGTGACTTTGATTCTGTCACTCTGGAAGATATATCTAAAGTGACTGGTTTAAGGATAAACGATATCATCATGACATTGAAACATCTGGAGTGCATTGGTGAGGAGAATCGGATATACTTGGATAAACTAAGACGTTGGTTGAAGACTCACGAAAGGACATTTATGATAGAGGACCAATATTTATTGCTAGATGACTAAACTATGTAACAAATTAAGTAGAATAAACTAGAAAGGATTGTCTTTCAGTTGTACGCCATTAAGATTTTCAATTTGTAAAACTAAGAAATCATTACTAAACAATGTGATTCTAAGTAATCATCGTTTAAATGTGCGGTTATTCATATAATCTTCCATTGTTTTCGTTGTCAACGTCGCTTTGTTGAAAAATTACTAAAATATCATCGTGGGATTAGAAAGGACAAGAAGCATTTCAATAAACCTCGTCAAAAACCAACATAGAACCATTAAATTCGATACTATCCAGCTATAAAGATATGAATATATGATAAACAAGCTATCAACGAATACCTTTTTATGAATTTTAGCCCCACAAACATTAAAAAATACAAGAAAAAACCACACTCAATTTACAACCCACATATACAAGGACAACACAAGAATAGATACGCTGATTTGAAATCTGATGTCTAATTACCGGAAGGTTAAATACTGGCTGTATAGATGTTTTCTATTTATAGCCATTTTATTATTAATTGGATTCGCAGCTGTATTGCCAATTGATTCCATTGCACAGGCATCACAATCACAAAACAATGCCTTGAACACATTTATCGTAGTCGGGGCTCTAGTAGTCTTTGGACTTATTTGTATTATTATTTTGGTTGGAAGAATGTTCCTTCATAAGAGTTGCTTCAAGGATATACCGAGAAGGTACATACCAATAACACCAGACGACCTCCCGCATAAACATAGTAGAGAATTAATTACCAATAATATGGAACGTTCCAAAGAACTGAGTACATTATTTAAGAAACCAAAAGATCCAGTGATTCATGCAGGCTTGGAACCACCAATAAGATGTGATGATCCTAATTTTGAGAAACTGTTTCCAGAATATTTGAGTTATAAAACGTGTATAAACAGTATCACAGAAACACTAAAATACAAAGGCTTATTTATGAATACCATTGCCGTAAATGTAGAATTAAGCGATACATTTAGTGATGTGATCCAAGAACAGTTTATAAGACCTACTATTGACCAAGCTGAAATACAAAGGGGGAATAGATTTATCGAGTTATATGAATCATTTCAATTCTCAGATAAAGAGATAGAAAGGTCAGACTTCTATGAATTTATAAACCTTTGTATCCATTTCCATGATGTTTCCTTTTCAAGGGATAAATCAAAGATTAAAATACGGCATTTGAATTCATACTCCCAAAATGATGAAGATGAAGATAATTCACCTGATTCAGAAAATCAAAACAACAAAAGCTCACCTTTGTTTAAGAAATTTTCGTCTTTCTCTATGGGAGCAGATAAAAATAAGGGAACTGGATATAGTCCTGACTATATTAAAGATGAAGATAAGGATGACAACGCCGACGAGAACCCACTTTTCAAGAAATTTACTACCTATTCAATGGAGCCCGAACCCGACAAAGAAGGAAATGCAGAAGATGCTGAGAATGCAGCTGATACAATGGGTTACTTTCCAGAGTCATCGAGATTTTCACCAGAAACTCCAAGTTACGTCATTAGAAGGAATAGCACAAGTTCTGTCACAAGAAGAATTCCAACAAGTGCATTACCTGCGAATGATAATGATGGAGATGAGGACTTGGATAGGGATGGTCATTATGAAGATGAAATGGAACATGACAAGCTTTCTAATGTAGAAAGTTATAAAAGTGTGATACGGCATTAATAACTAATAAATCGAACTTTAAAGGACAATTTCTCACATCAATTTGCATACTATTTGGTATATCAGACTCACATATTCTATCTATGTAATAATATTAATTCTACTAAAATCGACAATAATAGAAATATTTTGTTAGATTACATATAATTTTACTTTTAGCATCCCTATTTATACACACAATTAAATTATATCAACTTCTTTGATCCATTCAAGGATTTGCTTTTTCGTCGGTTCATGGACAATTGCATTATCCATGCCACCCTTGAATTTTTCACTCAGTAAACGATACTCCTTAGAGTATCTTCTTAGGATACTCTTAATAAAACTAACAGTTGTAGAGTATTTCCAAAGAGAATTTAATCTTGGACCTTCAGTTTCCAAATCCATTTCCATTTCTGGGTCAAGAATTTGTGCCGGAATCTCTTCAGTTGTTTGCACACCTAGTTCTTGAACAACACCATTTACAATAATACAAAGTTTTTCAAAGACAAATTCGAAGTCTTCGACATTTTCTGGGTTACTAATCCCCTGCTGTGATAGATTCCTAAAAATGGCTTCGATTGCAGTACCATCCACAATACCATAATTCTTCCCATTAATTTCCGTAAAGCAGAAATTGTATAAACTCTTAGCACTGATCAAACCCGCAAATTTCAAGGCATCAGCAATTAAAAACCCATTTTGAGAGTTTTTGTTCCAATATTTCATCACAGCATCAATAATAGTATATTCCTTTTCTTCTTGAGAGATTTCTAAGGCACCGAATACTTCATTTAATTCGTCTTTCAAATCACTAATGTACTTGTTGGCATGAGATAAGGATCTACTACCAGAATGGACGACACATTGAATTAATAAAACTATTATGAAACGGTTGAAATCAGTCACGGTTGATCCATATTGTTCCTTAATATCTGATATAATTGTCTTCAAGTCATTCACATCTCTTTGTTCATTTTGCTTGTGGACATAGTCTAGTAACGTGCGGACAGATTCATCCATTGGAATACTACTTAGTTTAAAGAAAAGATCATTAGTAGATACTTCTTCAACCGTAACAGTATGTTCTGTAAATAAAGATTGATAAAACGAAAGCATCTCCTCCGTAGGAACGTATGAGGTATCCAAGTATTGAATAAATTCATCTGGTAAACTGTCTTCAACTTCAGCAATATTAGATGTTAGCCTTAATTCTTTACGGATTAAGTTTCTAATAAAAGTTATCTTAGGGTTGTAAAATATTTTGTTCAGTTTGATAGAATCATCTTCCCATTCTTTCCATTTCCAAGAGAAGTTGAAATTACTCATTTGAATGGAGAACCAATCTAAATATCTCAATCTTAATTCAAAATCCAAATCATCTAAGTTGTTGTAAAAGAATCTGAAGGCTCTACCAAAAACAGGCGCGATAGCCTTTGGTGAACTTAAACATATATCCACCAACAAAGTATAGAAATAGGCAAATGGTTGTGAAACCTTTGGAAGTTTAAATATTAAACTTAGAATTGCCTCAATGGCAAGATCTTCGATTTTAAAGGTTGACGATAGAGGATCTTCTTCGTGGTCTGCAATCAAATCAGCGATGGATTCACCGGGTTCAACAAATATACCAGACTTGAAAAACAAGTCAAGACTCATAACTTGCTTTGAGACTTCCTGTCTATTGAATTCCAAGCTTTCCACAAGATCAATAATAATATCATTGAATAATTGGCCAGCAAAAGAGCTGATCGGAACTACGGTTTCGAAGTTTCCTGTGGAGTTTGGTAGATAGACATGGAAAATATATCTTGGAACCCTCCACATGCTATCAACAGATCCACATTCCTTATCAAGGTTACTGAATGGTATTAATTGTTCCAAAGTAGGTAATTCTAGTGCGTCATTAAAACCAGATTTTTCTATTTCTTGAGTTGGTAATAGATGGGAGTAATCGATAAACAAGTCATTCAATTGTTCCATATTATTTGCTAAAGCTCTTTTTATATTCGGTAAAGCAACTTGAATAAGTTCTGTTATTTCATAAGGACTGTTGGAGTTATATTCTCTCAACAAGCTAATATCGGCAATCTTACTGTTGTAGTTTGCTTCCAAATAAGAAATTAATTCTTCAACACTTTCTTTCATTGGTTCATCAGTCTTGTTAAAGTAAAAAAGATAGGGAATGTTTAACAATGTGTTGGTAAAGATTGCTTCTGAAAGTGGATTTCTCTTCCCCAAATCTTGATTGTTCAAATCTACACTTAATTTTAACAATTTAGTGTAGATTGCAATTAGATCATCTTTTAAAATGATAGGAGATAGAGTTGATAGGAATCTCAAAATCAATTTTATTTTATTCCATGGACCAGTTTCGTTAGATGTTGCTACAAAACTCTCGTCAACGGTTTCCTTAACACATTTTTGAAGTTCTTCAAAAAAATAATTGATAATACTCTTCCCAGCGACTGCATTGTCGGCATTAACAACAATGACCAATAGAGCAATGGCAGGAATCTTTTGAGGTTGTTCTATTACAACTGCACGTAAAGTTTGGAAAAGGGCGTTATTAAAATAATCGTCATTGCCGTATTCATTAATGATAGCTTCACTTAAGAATTTAATGTCATCATCAAAAGCCTTTACAGATTCTCCTATGGTGCAGATATCTGGCATCATTTCCTTACAAAGTTGGACCACAGGCGGAATTCTCTGTCTCTTAGGCATACGAGGGCGGTAATCACGGTAACCCTCGTCATCGTCGTCAAAGTCACCCTTTCTTTTTCTGTTAAACATTTTAGTTTATTTGTTAAAGTTGAGATTCACGTGGAAGATTACTCAAATTTGTTTATAGTTTAGGAAAGTAATTAATTGATCTAATATTTCAAATGCTTGCTTGAAATGTTAGATTTTCAATATAAATGAAAGTTCGCTTAACCTAATGTGAGAACTTCCCAATTTTCAAAAAATATCCGTTCGTACGACAAAACAACGAATAATAATATATAGACAGATTAAACAAGTCTTCATCAACTTTGATAAATGTTCGTTTTGTTTTCATTACTTACACTACAATAATTTGTCCTATATCATAAAAAATTCTCTTGTGGTTCTTCCAGTTGAAAGATTTTTTCCTTCAGCGTTCTAATCTCATCATCTTTGGAGTCCAGCGACATCTTCAAGTCATTAATAGTTTGAACCAATTCAATAGAACTTGGACTAGCTCCATTTTCTTTCAACAAAAGCTGCTCCTCTGCGATAAATCTTTTCAATCGTTCATCGTTTAATTGTTGAATCAACTCCACTATCTTGGATGATTTTTTCCTCAACTCAATTTCAAAATCATCCAATGATAACGGTCTATCAGTATCCATTGTATCATGTTTTGATCGTATTCTCTCCTCCAATATGGTCTCCCTCTTTATTGATTCCGCTAAGGCTGTTGATACGAGAGTCAACTCCTTCATCAATTCTGTATTCTCTGTTATTATGTTCAGTTGTTCACCTGATATCGTTATAGTCTTTGTTGAGCTTTTCTTACCCAAAATCTTGAAACTAGGCTGATATTCCTTTGCAACTGTGTTGTCAAATACAAAATCATCAGCTTCAACGATATGTTCCCTAATTGGACGAATTGTTGATTGCCTATTTTGCATTATAGGGCTTTCTGGGATTGATAGTGGCTGAACAGTATTGGTGCTTAACCTTTTCTTATTCGAGGATTCGGACATCACAGATGCCATTGAAATTGGGCGGTTCGCCTGTTTCTTATTTGCTTCCTTCTTATATTGAAATGTATCATCCGCAATGCTATTATTACTGCTCATGCTTACAATGCTTGGAGTTCTCTTGTTTTGAAGATCGGAAGAAGTACTATAATCCTTTGATAATCTCTTCTTCAAAAAATTCTTTGTCTTTGTCATAGAGAATCTTTTCTTTGAATTGGCTTCGCTTGTTGTGGAGGATGTACTTGTAGCTGTATGAATAGTGGATATAGATGATTGCGTGGGGATTCTTCTTGGATCTGTGCCATTTGTACTTGGGTTCATTTCAACCGTACTTGCCGATGAAAGTTGTGATTGGCGACGTGATGTTTGAATATTGTGATAATTGTCAGATTCATTTGGAAACTCCTGTGCAGTAACATATTCTCTTGTTCCAGTAGCATTTTCCAATTGATACATTCCAGTTGCCTTATTCAAAGCATTCTTCTTTTCTGGAGATTCGCTGAAGGTAGAAGTATACGTGGCCGTAGAACCTCTATTGGATGGATCATTTAGAGACAACGATTGAAGACCAGTTTCCAGGAGACTGGTAGGCCGTAGATTGAGATTATCATGCTGCAAAACCTGTTGCTGTTGTTGCTGCTGCTGCTGCTGCTGCTGTAATTCCCTTTCAAGTTGTGCTCTTTTAAGTTGCTCTTGAATTTCCCTCTCCTTCTGCAGTTTTAGTTGCTGTTGTTGTTCTTGTTGCACCTTTTGTAACTGTTGCTGCTCACGCAATTCCTTCTCCTTCTGCAAATTCTGCTTCCTTATCCTCTCCTGCTGTTCCTCTTGTTGTTGCTGCTCTCTTTCATTTTGTTCTTCCTGTTGTGGTTGGGATAATTTCAAAATATTTAATCTTGCCTTACTTACATACTGCTCATTGGAAGGATGAATTGGCGAGACATCATCAACGGGTAAGCTATTTATCTGGTTTCTTAATGGTGACGTTCTTACGTTTTGATTTAAAAATTCATTTTCAGTCTGAGAAGTATTTGCCGTTGACGTTTCATTAGAGGAACCTATGGAATGCATCTCTGGTGGGTTACTGCTTCCCATGGAGGATGAGCTTGTTCCAATTTTTTGATAGAAGGGACGTTGCTCTACTTGAGGTTGGGATTGAGGGTGCATTTGTTGTTGTGGAGGTTGGAATCTTCTGTCATTCATTGGCAACATTCGATTCGACGGGTTCGTCAATGACATTGTTCTTGGCTCTTGTTGACGTTGTTGTGGAGGTGCCATTGGCATAGAGGGATTAGCATTTGGTGGGGCTTGGTATTGTTGGAACTGCATGCGTTGCTGTTGTTGTTGCTGTTGGAATTGTTGATAATACGGTTGTTGTTGTTGCTGTTGTTGGGGTGTAGTCATTAACGAATTGGCTCTTGGATTGTTGACATTTATATTTTGGTTTGGATTTGGATTTGGATTGGGGAATGGTTGTCTTTGCATAGGATTCTGATAATAAGGGTTGGCACCAGTTTGTAAAGACATTGCTCTTGGATTATTTGGCGTTTGTTGTTGCCCACCGGGTACAGCACCGCCAGCCTTCTGTTGCTTTGCCAATGCGTTCCTTGCCAATTTCTTCTGGTTAGTCTGATACTTTCTATACTCTGTATTGGACATGGAATCTCCCTGTTTAGTAATCAAAGTGGGTATCAGTGGTGTGGTATCACTACTCACTCCAAACTTGTCTCCATTCTTATATCCAAAGGTCTGAATATCATTAAACGTGTACGTTGCGGAACTTGGATCATCCTCCATCACGACGACTTCATCCTCGTCCCCATCGCCGCCATCATCACCACCTCCACCTCCGCCCATTCGTGCTGGAGACGATTTCTTATGCTTGCTAAAGGGACTCGATCCTGCTCTATGTTTGAAGAAATTGGAGAATGATTTCTGATTCAAGGAATAGGACCTCTTCTCATCCTGTGGCGGTGAACTCACTCTTGGTTTCGGTTTCGGTTTCGCCATGCCCATCATGTTTGGTTGATTCTGTGGGGCTGGAGGGCCCATTCTTTGAAATTGTTGTTGTTGGTACGCGTATTGCTGCTGTTGTTGTTGTTGTGGTGGTGGGAACACTTGATGATAATGTTGTTGTGGCGGGAACTGTTGGGGCTGGACAGCGAGAGGTACTTGGGTAGTTGGTGGCGGCATCTGGTAGTATTGTTGTTGTTGCACGGGCATGGGCATGGGCATTGGTGCCCCCTGCTTTGTCGATAGTGGTGTCTCTTGCGTTATATCTATTCCTCCAATGTCGTTATGCAGTAATTGTTCTCTCATTTGGCCCTGCTGCGACATGATATGTTGTTGTTGTTGATTCATTGCAGATAATCCTGCGTCCATTGTTGTATTTTAAAGGGAAGAAGCGAGGGAGTGATGGATGGATGGATGGATGCCTGGTGATTTCGTTTGTTTGTATCTAAAAATATGTATTTATTATTTTTAGTCATTGCATCGAAAGTTTCGTTGTTTCGGGTGGTCGTTTGTGACGAATGTTGTGATGCTGTCAATGTGTGCAAACTATTATATTATGTATGTATGGATAGCTAGAAAGATTATATAGATGGATTTATACTTTTCTGGACTTGGTTTTGCCATTGGTGGACTTGCGAGCGGTGGTAGTTGCCTCAGGTTTCTTTTCGTCGTCGGTGTTGGTGTTAATGTTTGGGATGCCCAGTTCTTCATTACTTTTCAATTGAACAGATTTCAGTTCTTGGATGAACCAAATGACGGTGATCCAAAGGAGGGAGGCGATGGTTAGTAGGATGTAGAAGTGGATGTTACCATTTGTTGCGTAGATCAACCATATTAAGGTAGCAATCAATGCTGTGAATGATAGATGTGTTGCTATTAGTAGTTGTGGGGTGGTTCCTGGCTCGAAGATGGATTGCCATAGGGAGACGACGAAGGAGGCCATTGCTGGTTGGTTGGTTGGTTGGTTGGTTGCGCTTGTGTGTAAGTGTGGTTAGGTTAGTAGTTCAGTTGTTAAATGGGCGGTAAAAAATTTGTAGTTGACGTTTTGTCTGGGTAAGAAAATGAATCTATGAGAACAAAGAGTTGAATAATTAATGAGTTTATAATATTGAATTGTAGTAGTATATATTATATTAGTGTGAGTGAGTGAGGGATAGCGGAATGAAAAAAATGTATGTCAGTCTAATGTAATGTGATGAATGAAAGGTCCACTTAGATACCAGCACCTAAGACGAAAGAACCGGCCAAGACGGCACCTAGAGCGACACCGTACTTCCACGAGACAGGGTTGGCGACCATACCTGGGGCAGCGTTCTTGGAATTCTTGGAGGTGGTGGTGGAGTGTGTAGAGGTAGCGCTGACGGAGGAGGCGGAGACGACAGCGGCGGAGACCAGATTACTGTTGGTGTGGACGGAGGAGCTAGAGCTGACGGAGGAGTGGGAAGAAGTGGAGGAGGCCATTGTTATGTGTGATGTGTGTGTTTGGTTGGTTGGTTGATGAGCAGAAGAAGCGGGAGAGTGTCCATACAGAGAGTGAACAAGCACCAGTTTATATAATAACGCTATGCTGTGACATGTTCGAGGCGCCGGCTGCTAAAAATAGCCCGGGACGCCTGTGTCCGAAAGGGGCAAACACAGCACTCGCCATTAACGCGCGATTTCCTGTTCGGGAAAAGACAGAGGCTGGGCGGCTATTTCTGGCGTTTTCGTCGGCCGGCACATTTTGGGGGGCCGCCGATTACGTAATGGGCGGTGTCGTGTGGCGCAATCGACAGCTGCTGGATTGTGTTGTTGGTGAATCTGCGCTGCACCCAGACGCTACATCAATTAGGCGTGTTTTAAGGCTTCCCTGTATTAAGCCAAAAAACACATACCCACTGCTTGGCCAACTCTTCTTCGCTCAACATATCCTATTTAACCGTGCCGATCTATATTATCGTGCCCGTACTTATACTTACTTACTTACTTTATTTTGGACAACGCGTCGACAAAAGAAGTCAGGTTTTCCCTTCATTTCCACATTTTGACTCTCCCTCAGCGCTTTCATTAAACAATGACTATGAGAATGACTCCATTAATGAACTATTATATAAACCACTCCCACAGACACCCTATACCCTCCCCATTCACTCTGCCTTTCAAACTTGCTCGATACTACCCACCAACTTCAATCTCGATACAATAATGTCCGACTATAGCAAAACTGCAATCCTATCCGTATACGACAAGACAGGTCTACTTGACCTAGCAAGCGGTCTCGTCGCAAACAAAGTCAGAATAATCGCATCCGGTGGTACCGCTCGTATGATCCGCGATGCTGGTTTCCCCGTGGAGGACGTCTCCTCCATCACTAACGCTCCTGAAATGTTAGGTGGCAGAGTGAAAACTCTACATCCTGTCGTCCATGGCGGTATCCTAGCCAGAGATATCCCCAGTGATGACAAGGATTTACAAGAACAACATATTGAAAAAATAGATTTCGTCGTTTGTAACTTGTACCCTTTCAAGGAAACAGTCGCTAAGATTGGCGTCACTGTTCCTGAAGCGGTCGAAGAGATCGATATCGGTGGTGTCACTCTTTTAAGAGCCGCCGCTAAAAATCATGAAAGAGTCACTATCTTATCCGATCCAAATGATTATAGAACTTTCATCAAAGAGTTATCTCATGGGGGAATCTCCAAGGATTTGAAAAACAAACTGGCATTGAAGGCCTTCGAACAAACAGCAGACTATGATTCAGCCATTGCTGATTTCTTCAGAAAGCAATACTCAGAAGGTAAGGGTCAAATTACTTTACGTTACGGTGCCAACCCACATCAAAAACCAGCCCAGGCCTACGTCACCAATCAAGAAGAATTACCATTCAAAGTCCTTTCCGGATCCCCCGGTTACATCAACTTATTGGATGCATTAAACTCATGGCCCCTAGTGAAGGAATTATCCGCCACTTTGAACTTACCTGCCGCTGCCTCTTTCAAGCATGTCTCTCCAGCAGGTGCAGCTGTGGGTATCCCGCTATCTGATGTGGAAAAGAAGATCTATTTCGTCAACGATATTGAGAATCTATCTCCATTGGCTTCCGCCTACGCGAGAGCTCGTGGCGCTGATAGAATGTCCTCTTTTGGTGATTGGATCGCCCTATCTAACATCGTCGACGTTCCAACGGCAAAAATCATCTCAAGGGAAGTCTCAGATGGTATAATTGCCCCCGGTTTCGAACCCGAGGCCCTAGCCATTCTATCAAAGAAGAAAGGTGGCAAATACTGTGTTTTGCAAGTGGATCCAAATTTCACCCCAGGTGATATTGAAAAGAGAGAAGTATTTGGTGTCACGTTGGAGCAAAAGAGAAATGATGCAATTATAAATAAACATACTTTTAAAGAAATCGTCTCCAAGAACAAGAATTTAACTGAACAGGCAATCATTGATTTGACTGTGGCTACCATTGCTTTGAAATTCACTCAATCAAATTCTGTATGTTATGCCAAGAATGGTATGGTCATTGGGTTAGGTGCAGGACAACAATCTAGAATACATTGTACTAGATTGGCAGGTGATAAAGCTGATAATTGGTGGTTTAGACAACATCCAAGAGTCCTAGATTTCAAATGGGCAAAGGGTGTTAAGAGACCAGAAAAATCTAATGCCATTGATTTATTCGTTACTGGACAAATTCCAACTCAAGAACCAGAAAAATCTGAATATGAATCTAAATTCGCTGAGTTACCTAACCCATTAACTAAGGAGGAAAGAGAAGAATGGCTAAGTAAATTGGAAAATGTTTCATTATCTTCTGATGCATTCTTCCCCTTCCCAGATAACGTTTACAGAGCTGTTAAATCCGGTGTTAAATACATCGCTGCTCCAGCAGGTTCCGTCATGGATAAAGTTGTCTTTGCCGCTGCTGACTCATTTGATGTGGTATACATTGAAAATCCATTCCGTTTATTCCACCATTAATCTTTTCTCTCTTATGTGTATATGACTAAACTCTTTTTAGGTATCTATAAAAAAATAAACTTAATGATAGAAATATGAAATCAAAAATGCAAATAATTCTTATTATTATGATTTTTCATTTTGTACTTTCACGGAGGTAAATCCATGAACATCAGCTCTGCAACAAACACATTTCTTGTAATCACGAACAGCTAATGAAACTCTACAATCATTACATAATGCGAAGCATCGACACGGCCATAGAACCACATTTCTTGGATTTATCTTACAAACAACACATGAAAGGTCCGCTATATCATCGTCATCATCAGAAGTTACAGGATCATCAGTAGATGTTGCGTTTATGCAGGTATTGTGTTTAACGTGATTTGAATTATGATCCCTTTGATACATTGACCTTGTTGCCACTGTACCTGTCTCGTAATGATACTTTAAGATGGGTAGCAAATGAGTCATCCAGTCCATATCATCATTATTCATGGTTGTACACATATCAATTAGTTCATTATTCTCAACAACGTCTTCAATCTCTTGTTCAAATTCAAATTCAGATTCTGAACTATCACTATATGAGTCATGCATATTAGTGTCATTATATTCGTAATCATAGGTGTCGCTATCTTCTTCTCCGTTTTCATTAAAATTAAGTTGGTCATCATCCATCTCTTGTTCCACGGTTCCAGGTTTGTCAATTATTATTCTCGATTCCCCTGTTATATCGGGTTGATTCGCAATTCTATGGCTTAATTTGTTCCTTCTGTAGTTTCTTATAATATCAAGGAAATTGTAAAGATGGTGAAGACCAAATATTTCTGGCAATAAGTGTTTCGATGTAAATCCATTCATCTTCTTTGCAGTTGATGTTGTTTCATCATAATCAACCACCTCTTTAATTCTATTTGAGTATCCATTATTCATAAATTTGGTATTAATCTTATCAGGAACAATTAATGGGCTAAACTCCGCATTCAATTTACCATCTTTTGATGATATCCCAACACATAGCATAGTAGCCAATTTTCCAGCCACCAGTGTGAAATCTTCCTCACCTGTACAATTTAAATGCGAAATCAAATGATCCATAAAAGAAAAAGCCTCTAAATCTTTAATATGTTCAAATGAACCATCAAATCTGACAATGATTGCCAAAAGATAGCATAATAGAGAAGTTAATATCACGCATACAAAAAAAAATCTGGGGAAATAAGTAGTAAATGTGGATAACTTGGTCATATCACCCTTATAAAGATATACTCTTCTCACCGTAAAAAAAAGATGTGTTAAACTGGTAATAGTACTTCCTAAAAGTCTATATTTTCTACATTGAAAAAACTCTAGAGTGTGTATCAGAAGTCTATTTGCCATTGTAAGCATACAGTCCAATGCTAATGGGGCCGAAACATGATTTTCTCCCTGTTGCTTTAATATAAACATATAAAGACATAATTCAAACAATGTGGCATCGGAACTTTCTAAAGGTGTCCTATCAAAACTTAACGAAAGTATGGATTCTGTTAAAAGTGACCATGCAAAAATAAATGAAGTTACATCTAATCTCATATAAAGTTCTGGATTCTGGAAATCTTTCCTTAATGGTCTGATAAGATAATATGATAATATAGCAATGGAAGAAAGATGGAGCAATGGGTTATACCAGGCTTTCATACTAAAGAGACGTGGGTTCCGTCCTCTAAAAACTATGAATCCAGTTATGAACTTGTTTATAATCAATGCCGTGGCTAAGCATAGGATAGCCTGTCTACTGCAAAAGAATTCCACAGAATCCAGTAGGGCATGGAAACTTGGGTAATCTTCCACCGAACTTTTAGCTACATGGAATTGCATGGCTATGGCAGCCTTCAGTGACAACAGTACTTGATAAGGAGTGTTAATGAAGATTGCTGCATGAGAAGACCCCGGTAGGAGGGTATGCATACTCTGATTTAAATAGGGTGCAGCCTCCATAAGTACAATGGTAGTATTATACGTACTCTCTGTCACATTCATTTGGGAGTTTGAAATTCATATAATGATGACCTGCCTGTTGGAAGTTTTTATTTGGGAATCTGGTATCTAGTATATGGGCTTTGTTAAGGGTTTCTTTTTCAGGATTTATCTTACCACAAATTGGATTTAGCTTATTACGCTTAATGATCCAACAAAAAATAAAAAATAAATGGTTGCTAAGAGATTCGAACTCTTGCATCTTACGATACCTGAGTATTCCTGTGGTGTTCCACAGTCAAGAAAACTTCTTGAATCAGGCGCCTTAGACCGCTCGGCCAAACAACCAATTTGTGAAATTGACAATAAATTGAGTAACCCAAGCTGAGTAGATTTGATCATGCGTTTTTATCTGTTTATCTCCATTTGCTGGCAATTGATTTGATGGGGTGAAGGAAATCATGAAAATGTACCAGGTAATCTACTGTATATACCAGTAAATACAAATACTGTTGTTACGGCGAATATGAAAGATATACACTATGAAAAATAGAAGTATGAAAAAAACGAAATAGGTGTAACGAAGGAAAAAGAAACAGACCAAGTAGAAAAGATTCCCGACATATAAATAGCAAGTTATTCGATGGTAAGTAAGATTGAAAATGGAAAGAACAAATTGATTTATAAATATGTAGTTTATAAGAAAGCAGCGAGAATTTAAAGTATTACATAATTAAAGAAGCATGTCGAATATAATTCATCCAGATATCAGCAATTTGCTGGAACAAGAAATAATATTTATGTTTCGCCTTACAGTAAGTATCATTATCAAATTGTAAACCGTAACGACATTTTGGACATTGTTCGTATTGTTACGTTCGTTTACTGACAACTTTCACTATTACACTCACGAACTTCGGTGATATTATTTTTCTCGTTATAATATATTTGTTGATTCTGGATGATTATATTTGGTATGAGACTTGCTTCTTAATTAAAATATTTTTTTTAATTCCCGCCGCTCTCTTTTAAATTATATAATGATATTTAATTAAAGTAGTTCCCATCTTCAATCTACATTTTCACTCAAGTGTCTTCTTATTTAAATATTGGAAACCTGTTACTTGGTCAGATTCATTTTCGTTTTCTTCGCTACACTTATTTCCTTCTGTTTTATTTGAGACATTTATGTTAATACAACATTATTGTTCATTAGTGCTGTTTCATAATATTTTTTAAATAATGTTTCAAATATTCACATACGGTGTATATGGTTCATGTTCGCCAGAACAGCAATTATGTTAGAGCAGAAACAGGCAGATATAATGATTTGGTGACCAATTGACAAGTAAAATGTTGACCCTACTAAATCATACCTGGTTTCCTGAAAAAATGTACTCTGTAATCATTGAAACATTGTAGGAATTACTTTTTCAGGCTTTTTTTGACGGACTCTACTCTAGGTAAATTTCTTATGAAAATTCTTAATCATTTAATTGTTGATTCTTCTGTGTCCTTAAAATAATTTATTATGAAAAGTAGAAAAATATACCGGCACCATGTTTGACGTCAAATCCTTTCGTTATTAGTATATTCAAATAAGAGAGAATCCAAAAAAAATGATTTCGCCCAGGATCGAACTGGGGACGTTCTGCGTGTTAAGCAGATGCCATAACCGACTAGACCACGAAACCTATTTATTTCTGTTTTTCCAAAAATTTTAGTCTTCCTCAAAGACTATTTTCTTCTTGATTTCTTTCCTTTTATCAAAGGTATTAAACTTGCATTAAACTAAAAAATACAAAATTTCAAGGAAACATTTTAAGTTTGGTTATAGGATTTACGGCTTTGAATTTGAAAAATGTTTTTTTTAAGAAGTAACCATAATTTGATGTTGAACATCTAAGAACCTAAAAAATTTGTTTAAACAAATAAATTAATATTAAAAAAAGAATATTTCCCAGGGATTACCAATATTCCCAAACAAAAATTATTAAGTTGGAAACTTTCAGAGTGAGTTTAGTAAATATAAATAAAGCACTGAACTGTAGTTCCTCATTTAAAAATTTTAGAAACTGTTTCAGAAACTGTTTGAACAACTGTAAACTCAAGACTTAGGGACACATTCAATTTTCAAGAATGGTCCACTCTTATAAAACAGCAAAATGTGTTCAATCCCTATGGAATGTTGCCTGAAATAAGTTATGGAAGTGTTCACACCACGCTTCTAAATAACCTTTCAAAATTCTGACGCGTCGAAAATTTTGATGAAAAAGGGAAACGTAAACAAATAGCCAGAAGTGAGAGTAACAGTCCTCTCAACAAAAGGCTAAAAGGGTTAAAGACTACTAACTCAACGATGTCAGACAATGAGCATCTTATTGAAAACTTGGCAGGCTTGCTCAGAGAAACAAGAGAAAACTTTGACATTGAACCTGATGTGAATTCGGTGATGAGTTTTAATGAGGGAATAGATCAAATAGATACGCGAACTAAAAACTTGCTCTCAGAAGGAAAGTCAAAAAATAGTGACTTAATCAACCAAATAGAATCACAGACATCACACTTGGATCAATTGAGTAAGGAACTTATCCAAACTAAGGAAGAATCCAAGAATTTCAAAAGCAAAGATCAATTAATTGATTTTGTTAAGGAATTAGACCAACTTGAAAACACAATTGTTACCATGAGAGGTGAGTTGGATACGAGAATTGTACAGCTGGTATCTAATGACGAGAATTTTCCTATGAATCCTGGTTCGTTGGATACGAATAAAACAAGCAAATCGCCTAGAGGGAATATCCTTTCTCAGGAAGAAGAAGAGATCTTTAATGACCCAATTGCTAGAGCAAATATTTTAAGATTAAAACTTTACAAATCTATGGGGGTTATATTGGATATTGAGAACAATCAAGTTCTTATTAACGGACAAAACAATAAAATTGACACATTGCCATTGGACGATGATCTAAGTGAATATTTTAAGACCAAATACATATGGGAAAGAATTAAGCAAAGCAAAAAATGATCGTAACTGTCTCCTCAATGACACACATACTCTGTTCAAACGAAACAAAATATAGATTATTCCCTACCGAGGACCAATCCTGTTTTATTTACAATAAATGGACATAATTAAGATCCTAATTGCCAGATCGTGACCACATTAACATAAATTCACGTTACCTAATCTACACATAGAGAAACCTTACTTACCAAATGAGCCATACATGGATTTTCCATCAAATACGGCTCATTCTGATATAATACAGGTCAGTACTTGTCCCTTAGTTGACTGATGATAGTATGCCTTCTCATACTAGGCTATACATTGATGGGAATAGTCCTCCTCCTTATTACCCGCTTTCAAACACCAAAATGTCTGGGGTATTACTGTGAAATTGTTTTCAAATGTCTGGGTGTTTGACAGTCATAGATTTTGTCAGCCCAGAATTTTCACAGTCACATGCGCGATAGGGTGCGAATATGTCGGAACGTTTCGTGAAAATTGTTAGACCCACGCAAAAAAAAATTACAGGCGAAGATGGGCTTCGGTCTGTCAAATAATAGTTCTAGTACTTCTTTCTTTGCAATTCTTCCTTCTTTAACAAAATCTTTTTTTACCTCTAATACTTTCTAGTTGCTGATACAACCAACAATTCTATAAAGCAAAAATGTCATCTAACGAAGTTTTAGTTTTGAGAGGTACCTTAGAAGGTCACAACGGATGGGTCACTTCCTTGGCCACCTCTGCTGGTCAACCAAACTTATTGTTGTCCGGTTCCCGTGATAAGACTTTGATCTCCTGGAAGTTGACTGGTGACGACCAAAAGTTCGGTGTCCCAGTTAGATCCTTCAAGGGTCACTCTCACATTGTCCAAGACTGTACCTTGACTCAAGATGGTGCTTACGCTCTATCTGCCTCTTGGGATAAGACTTTGAGATTGTGGGATGTTGCCACTGGTGAAACTTACCAAAGATTCGTCGGTCACAAGTCTGATGTCATGTCTGTTGCCATTGACAGAAAGGCTTCCATGATTATCTCTGGTTCCCGTGATAAGACCATCAAGGTCTGGACTATCAAGGGTCAATGTTTGGCTACTTTGTTAGGTCACAACGACTGGGTTTCTCAAGTTAGAATTGCTCCAACTGACCAAAACGATGACGCTGTCACCGTTATCTCTGCCGGTAACGACAAGATGGTTAAGGTATGTTATTTTATTTCCAATGATTTATTTTATCATTTTCACAGTACAATCGATTTGTATTCCAATATTTTTTTTATTTTTTTTTTGAATTTTATTAAATGATGAACGATTATATTTGCTACTTCGGACGAGGCCATCAACCTCGAATGAGACATACTAATTATCACCAAGATCTCTGATATTTTGAGATTCAAAAAATGAAATATTGTTCATGATATTGATACCACTGTAGAATGATTTGAAATTCCACTTCTTCCAAGAATATATTTTACTAACAATTATACAAATTATGTTTGTTTATTACTTTAGGCCTGGAACTTGAACCAATTCCAAATTGAAGCCGACTTTGTCGGTCACAACGGTAACGTTAACGCTGTTACTGCTTCTCCAGATGGTACTTTGATTGCTTCCGCTGGTAAGGACGGTGAAATCATGTTGTGGAACTTGGCTGAAAAGAAGGCTATGTACACTTTGTCTGCTCAAGACGAAGTCTTCTCTTTGGCTTTCTCTCCAAACAGATACTGGTTAGCTGCTGCCACCGCTTCTGGTATTAAGATCTTCTGTTTGGACCCACAATCTTTGATCGATGACTTGAGACCAGAATTTGCTGGTTACAACAAGTCTGCTGAACCACATGCTGTCTCTTTGGCTTGGTCTGCTGACGGTCAAACTTTGTTCGCTGGTTACACTGACAGTGTCATCAGAGTTTGGCAAGTCATGACCGCCAACTAAGGGAAAAAATTAATTCTATAAAATAAATATCCACATTTTGTATTTTTAGTTTAACGGTCGTAACAATAATAAATTCACATCAATTATAATAAGTATAAATTTTACTTCTTTGGAAGAGTTTGATACATACTATGTATAGCATAATAAAATCTATAATATTTTTAGTTATCTACAGGGGGAGGTTGTTGTTAGACTTTGTAATTATTTGTTCCTTAATAAGAAGAGCTCTTTTTAATTCATTTTCAGCTTCTGTTAACAATTCTGTAAAGTCTGTTTCTTTTGCCATCGAAATAGAATCCTTTAGCAATCTTTCAGCCTTAGTTAATGAGCCTCTATGCAAATTCAAGATCCCCTTACCATAAGTGGATAGAGCAATTGATTGTGACACGGCTGGATCCAATTGATCTTTGATGTGATATCTTAAATTTCTGTTTTTCTTGGAAAAATCTATTATATTGTCATAACATTCATTTGCCATCTGCAGGCAGGAATCACGATTTTTATTCAGACTTCTCAACTTCTTTATCATGGTATCGTCTGTTATTTTCGTAGTGTCGTCAATGGAAGATGAAGATTTCAATTTTTCAATTTCTGCTTCATATTTTTCTGCTTGAAGATATAATAGCGATCCAACATTCGCCTGCGATAGAAGAATTTGGCCAGGTGGCATATCTGCCATTACCATCCACTCCAAAGTCGTCATCTTACAACTTAATGCAGTACCCACATCGTGAGAGGATACACAGAAGGCGGTATATAAATCTCTTGCGGTAAAAAACTCCTCTTTAAAGGGTTCCCATGCTGTAGAATTCTTTTCCATATCAAGTACCATATATCCATTTTCATCGAATTTAATATTTTCATCGTTAACCACAGTCTTAAAGAATTTCAAATTCAAGATGTCTTGCAAATTACTTCCACTTAAATCACTGTGATTCTTGCCCAAACCATTACTAGTAGCCTTTCTTTTCCTTTCATCGAAAAATTTCTTCAACTCAGGGGATCTGCCCATGACTTCCTCTTGCACCAAAAGCAAATGGGCCAATAAATTCTTCTTCCCCAATTCAATATCTGTATTAATCTCCAGGGACTTAATTAACAATCGCAAATCCTTCCTAATGAACTCTGGTCTCTTCAAATCAGGGATCACCCCAGGTGTAACCAACGCATCAAAGAACCTATAAAGCATTTCCAAATAGATAGAATGAGCTTCATCATATTTCCCCATATTCTCCAACATCTCGGCAATCTTCAATTCAATCCTAGTGTACGGTTCCCCCAGCGGGTCCCTTCCTTTCAAACCTCTCAGTGTCTCGACATACTGAGTCAAAGCATCAGAATGGTTGAATTGTCCTTTATTACTCTCATCCCAAAGGGCCTTTCTTACCGGTTTATAATATAATGGATCTCGTTTGTATGATGTGCGCACATGGAATACGTAACAATACGCAGTTGAGAGCGTAAAAAGCCCTGTTCCAGTGGCTATGAGTTTGAAGACGGTGGATCGTGGGTTTATTGCTCTTCTCCACATTGCTTATTTGACGATATCTTAGGTGTTCTGAGGCAAGGGTTTGTGTTGGTTTGTTTTATGTATCAAGTTTTCCAGAATCGGTTCCTAAGAGAGAAAATGACGTTACGTCAAGTACTGTCCAATTAACTAACAGAGCCATGAGAAACAGCAGTTAAGGTAAAGATGTGTGGACGGTTTGCCATGGAATATAATGGGGAGCAGTTGGCTAATCAATTGAGGGATGGGTTCCACCTGGAGATCACTGAACCTGGAGAACAAAGGGATAGTGGTCAAGACTTGGACAAATCATACAATGTGGCCCCAACTAATATGGTCAACGTGTACTCTATTGGACATCAGTTGAAGAGTATGAAGTGGGGGTTGGTTCCCAGTTGGATCGTTCATAGTAAGATCGATTCTTTCAATAGCTATAGGACCATCAATGCCCGGTTGGAGACATTGACTAGTAAGAGGATTTGGAAGAAATGTGTGCATTACAAGAGATGCGTAATACCTGTTAGTGGGTATTATGAGTGGCAGACGAAGGGGAAGGAGAAAATCCCATACTACGTGAGGAGGAAAGATGGGGAATTGACCTTTTTAGCAGGATTATATGATTCATTCGACGTTGTGGAAGAAAAGAAGAAAGAGGAAGAGAGCAAACAAGTCAAGAAGGAGGAAAAGAGTGGCAAATTGCCACTCTATACGTTTACCATAATAACAGCAGATGCACCTAAGAATCTGAAGTGGCTGCATGATAGGATGCCGTGTATATTGGTTCCTGGGACGAACCAATGGGATAACTGGTTCAATACAGAGCATACCGAATGGGAACAGAAAGAACTATCTGAATTGCTGGAACCTATCTATGATGAGACCACCATGGATGTCTACAGAGTGTCCAAGGACGTTGGTAAGGTGTCCAACAAGGGAGAGTATCTGATCAAACCTGTTCTGAAACGAGAGGGCAATGGTGTCAAGACAGAAGAAGAGCCAGTATCGATCAAGAAGGAGTCTGGTCAGAAGAGGAGCATCACAGACATGTTGAGGAGCAGCACAAAGCGACAAAAGAAGTAGCCATTACATAGCCCATATATTCATTCCGTCATTCAACTCATATATTCATTCAGTCATTTACTATTTTGTTGTGACACGAAAAACTGAAAAAGACAAGCAAGAAACAAACAGGAACACATCAGGAAACAGATTCAGATACACGGTTAATAGATGTTCAACAGGCATTCTGGCAGCAGCAGTAGCAGTAGTAGCAGCAGCAGTGACTTTAGTGACAGTGACAGTGATAGTGATGGTGTCTATCATCGAAGACCACGCAACGACAGGAGCAGAGGCGCTGACGCTCGAAGGAGAAGAGACAGTTCTGCTGACAGACAGGCTGCAGACACCAATATAGGACGCGATGATGCTGATGCTGATGCTGATGCTGATGTTGAAGTTAATATCGGTAACAACGCTGCCGATGATAGGAGTGTTCAGGAGCCTCTGGACCCGCTGGCGTTTCAAACTTTCATAGTGGATCAATTGGCAAAGGTTCAGGAACAAAACGAGAATTTGAGTAAGAAACTGACTCAATTGGAAAAGGAGCAAGAAGAGTATTACATCAATCAAATGTCCAAGATGGCCAGTGGGTTCAAGAACGTTCAGCGTTGTGTTGAGGACGTTTCCAATTTGAAGGATATGTTTCAGGAAATTGTGGGAATTATGACGGGAGAAAGAATCAGATTCCTAGATCATTCTGATGAAAACGTTTCTCCCCAGGATGCTCAAAATATTAATAATAATGATAGCACCTCATCGTCTTCAGATCTCGATTATACAAGGAGAATGCAACAATATCGAAGAATGGAGGAGGATACCCAATTGCTCAGAACGGCCCATTCATTGGATCGAATTGGTCCCAATGCAATCAAGCAAGAGACATCGTACCACGTTCCCTTATTTATGGAAAGAGGTAGAGCAGGACCCAGCGGAAACCATGATGCAACAATAGGAGAGGCAAATGAAACAACAACTGAACCGAATGTTTCATCAAGTAATACCGCTTCCGCAACTCTCATGGAACAGGCGAGAAACTATAAAATCAATAGAGCCCTATACAATGTTATTGATTTGGCCCGTGAATATTATGAGGGATTTCCCGGTAAGCCGTCAGTAATGTTGTTAGAGAGAAGGTTTGGTGCGTCTTGGAGAAGAGATTCAAAAGATAGAGTTTTGTTTACCAAGAGAAAATGTATCATCAATAAGATAGATGAGATAGTCAAGAATCCAGAGAAGTTTAATCTACCGACGAAAATATCAAGGAAATCTGCCATCAAAGTGGTTGAAAACATTCGACTGGGGAACAATAAATTTAGAGGTCATGCCTGTAGATTATCGTTATCTCAGTTATACGAGTATTTCTCCAAAAAACAGGACACCCCTGACGATTATTCTCTCGAGCTGAAAGTAAGGGGAGTTGAGACAAGAAGAGTGTATCTTATGAGAGAAAGAGACGAAACTAGAAACGACATTCGTGCAGATTCCAGTTCATCGACATCAGTGGCATCGTCCACGGCACAGAGTATTCCATCCACGTCTGAATCTGCAGCTAATACAAGCACCAATGCCAATGTGGATCCTGCCATTCGCTCGTCAGTCAACCCATCTTCAATTCCGTAAATAAAATAGATGCAATATTCCTTGTATATACGTAATTAATATATTTATTATGCTTTTATAGTTATTTGCCGAAATTTGAAATTTACTCTTCAGACATGATTTATAACAACAAACTACAAATCTCAAACCAAGAGTAACATAACTAGCAAGATCCCAAATGGCAGTCACACTACGTACAAGGGTTAAAGAGGAGCCATACACATCACGCAAGCCGACATCGCATGTCAATAGAAGAAGAAGAAGGCGAAGATCATCTACTGCTTCTGTATCCGCCTCTGAAGAGGACGACAATGAATCACATAACAACGACCACTCTTCAAGGAACACTGGGAGACCCTTCGACATCGTTGGCGATTTGCCATGCACCATTGAACCACCAGAATATAATTCCACTCTATCGTATCCACTCTCTGTGAAAGATTCTGGGGTCCTGTATACCTCATTGTTAAACTCAAGAAAATCTTGGATTAAAGGTGAAATGTTTGAACTTTATTGGTCCAAACCTATCAGAACACCAATTGCACCAGTGACACCTATGACAATTGTTGGTAGGAAGAGGAAAAGTGCTAGTGTGGAGAATGAGGGCGATGAGAATGGTATTACATCTTTAATTAAAGATAAGATGCAAAAGATGTCCGATTGTAATATGCTAGCAGGTCCACATACTTTCCCCATTAGATTATTTATTCTAAAAGATGAAGAAATTGAAAAAAAATGGCAGTTGGAACAAGATGCCAAGAAACAAGAAAAGGAAGAGAAGAAGAAAGTAGAATTAGAGTTGAAAACACAAAGAATGGAAGAAAGGAAAAGGAAACAATTACAACGAAAAAAGGAAAAAGAACTGCAGAAGGAGATGAAGGCAAAGGCAAAACTCCCATATGAACTGGAAAAGCAAAAGAGGAAAGAAGAATTCAAAAAATTGAAAGAACAGGGGAAACTAGTGAAAAAGCAACCACGATCAAATTCATCGACATCTTTAATGTCTTTCAACTCCTCAAGTGATTTAAATAAGAAGGGATTGGGACCCACCAGTGGTACATCACTGTCACCGAATTCAGAAATGTCACCTCCAATGAATGATCCTAAAATGATTGCCAATCTAAACAGAATGGCCAAAAAGGATCTGAAACTAAATAATTTGATGTCAGTAGTTGCTGCTGGAGGTGCATCCCTTGAAGAGATTGAAAAATTTAGAGCATTCATTGGAATAGCCAGAAGAATGCCACCACCTCCAGGTTGGGTATCCCCTATTGGACCAACGGAGAAAACAAAACAAGCAATAATTAAGGAAAAAGAACAAAAACAACAGGAAGAAAAAGAAGAACAAGGACCTCAATTGAAAGTTTCTATGGACAAAACAAATTCAGCAGATAATTCAGGCTCGACGAATAAGAATGAGCATCCTAAAACAAGTGAAGTAGGAACACTCGGGGACAAAAAGGAGAAACCTATCTCAAACATGGAAAAGACAAAGACTGTGAGCCAGGATCACGGTCAATCAATTGATAGCAAAGCAGACAATACCAAGGATATTCCAAAGGATGAACCAGTAAATTCTGTTGACTCAGTCAAGAAAGAAATACTGGATGAAAACGGAAATGTACTAAAACCTGCGAAAAGGAAATACAAACGACGCTCCACATCAGATGTCAATCATGATAAATCAAATCAGCTTACTGGTTTCCAGCAGAAATATGTCAATGGTGCAAAACTTATCATTGAATATTTGGAATACACACATGCGAGGTATATTCTGCCACATGATGCCATTATAGAGTTTGTAAAAGACTCAGAAGAATATATCATATCTTGGATTGTGATTCATAATAAAAAAGATATGGAGAAACATCTTAAGAGGCATAAGATGACCATGAATGAATATTTAGCCATGGCAGATCCACCTGTTTTGCCATTATTTTCTACCATGACAATAAAGTTTTCAGGTATTGAAAATAAATTTAAATCGATTCTACTAAACAGTGTAAATAAGGTAGAAGAAGTACAGAAACAAATGGATAGGATCATTGAGATTGGCACTAGGCTGACTGGTTATAATCTATGGTTCCAATTGGATGGATATGATGATAATGAAATGGCAGAGAATCTGAGGTTTGAGTTAAATCAATATGAACATTCTATAAAAGGAAAACGTCAAAGAAGAAAGTGAATATATATATACAATAATTATTTGATTATTTTACTTAGAATATTGTAATTGGAATCCAAATTTGCCAGGGTATAAGGGCATCACCCTCTCATTTTTTTGATGTTTAAAATTTGTTTGACCATTAATATCTTGTATTATTGAAGATGTTGAATATAATTCCGTTCCTGCCGACAGCAAAAACCCTTTGAATTTACCTTCCCATTTAATCTTCAGATTTTTATCTTTTAGTGAAGTACTAAATTTCCAAACATTTGTAAAATTAGATTCGTTAATCTTCTTTTGAAATTTTTCAATTGCAGTCTTTTCCTTATCAATTTTTTCTAAGGATGAGGAAAATGTATAGGTTAAATCATTTAATAGTTTTTGTTGACTTGTGTTAATTAAAGGAGACACCTCCAAAGACGAATTTCCCGACAATGAGTTCACATTAGTATCAGGTTCTTTAAGCTTGCTATTATCACTGTTATTCTTCCAGAACTCCCATCCAAAAGTTAAATTCGAATCTATAGAATAAATGTTAAAGTCATACCTAGTGCAAAATGTAGAATTCAAACCAGTCTTAGCAGCGTAAGTAGATGAGATATGACCAAATAATGGGTTGTAAGAAAACGTCAATGTCAAGGGTCGTCCTGTATTTGCTGAATGCGTGCAATACCTAATGCTTGTAGACCCCCCAGGATTGTGAGATTTGAGACTAAGCCATACTTCACCACCAACCGATAATGATGAATTATTATAAAGAGAATTGTTGAATTTAGAGGAACCTGAAACAAAATTATGAAGAACCCTATAACCGCAAAGAGAATCATTAGTTGAATATATAAATTCATGCAAATTTCTATCTTGTCTTGTTTTTAATTGCCAATATATGGTTAATATGTTTAGATTGTTAATGGGACTGCTCAGCCATTTGAAAGTAAGTTGACTATTTCGCTTCAACCGTTTCATCACCATCGCCTCCAGATCAGAAGTCGGATAATATATTCTACCGTAATAAAGAGACGCATTCTCCCCTTCGTGATCTACAATTGATTTCTTTTTTGTATTAAAGGACGGTTGAACATGCTTATACGTCTGCGTAGCATCCTGTAATGATATATCGTTAGAATTATGTATCGCATCGTGAAGGTTCTTCACATTTGTATACAAATAGGTCAAATAACCATTAATCCTTTGAGGATGCCTATTATTTTGTCTTGCAGTAATCTCCAGGGTATTATATGTATAAGGAGAGGAGTTATTGGATAATTGGAATTTGAAAGAATTGGGTATTGTGAAATCCAGTAGGGCCTCTGAAGTATCAGTAAGATGTTCATAGCTATTGGCCTGAGGATTCCAATTGGTAAGCTGGTGGAATGTTTTGACAACGTATTCCATGTAATCCAACATTGAAGTGTGGGTTTGGGTTAACTGGGTTTAGTTATGGCGTTTCCATAGTGAACTAGAATAGTGCTAACTGATATTTTTTCAATTTTGATCCTTAACGAATCTCAACTACAAGTCACAGAACCAACCTAAACAGACGATCTTATTCATAAGGTGGCTTAAGAGTGGATATATCTCCCATCATTGCCGATAACTACAAAAGGGGATATGGAAGAAGGATGCAGCAATCAAGAAGAATTAGTGTTGCCGACCTTGAAATTGAGCAATAATGAAGAAGAAAACTTTAATATCAATGCTGCTGCTTCTCCAATTGAGAATAAGAATCTGACACCGAAAAATAAACCAATTGATAAAATGACTGATCCAATAGAGCCAATAGAGAATGTGAAAGCAAGCTCCCAATCTGATTCCGGCTCAGACAACACCGATAAGAATCTAATGCCTTCAATCAAAGATAATCAAAAAGACGAAAATAGCATCCGTAAAAGATCAAACAGTCGAACATCAAGTGGGAAGAACTTGAAAAGCTCTAGCGATATTTCTCCAGCATCCAAAATATTTAGAAATTTATTAATCTTAGAAGATGATCTAAGGAAGCAAGCTCGTCAAGAAAGAAAATTAAAATGGCAATTTACGTGCTTTATATCTTGCTTAACCGGTGTAGCTGGGTTTGTTCTTTATGAGTTGTACTTTGATGATGACTTGGGACGATCATTAGGTAAAATGTATCGATTTTCTCTTCAATTTACACTTTGCTTCATCCTCATTACTTTGGTCTTGTTTCGATTAAGTGGGCAATACAAAAGAACAATAATTATTCCTCGACGATTCTTTGTTTCAGCTAATAAGGGGCTTCGACAATTTAACGTGAAATTAGTGAAAGTGGGCTCCATGTGGGATGAAAGAGTGGCAGATTTAATCCGATATATGAGTCGAAAGATTGCATATTGCAATTTGTACTTCTTAACCAATCTTCTTAGATTAGCTGAACAGAATACAATAGTTATATTTTGGAGAAGTGTTGCCCTACGATCACAACCTCGAATTGGTGCCGTTGATGTAAAATTGATATTGATTCCCAGAGCATTCAGTGCTGAAGTACAAGAGGGTTGGGAGATATATAGAGATGAATTCTGGGCTAGAGAGGGTGCCCGTAGGCGTCAACAGGTTGACCAGGATAGCAATCGGCCAACGACAGCTCCAACTACTAAATAGTACGTAAATAATGTATTTAATTATCGAACCCGATGAAATTGTGTCGTTCATAATGTCTCAACGCTTGTCGATTAATTGAACTCTCCGATGCTGTTAATAAGGGAGGAAAAAAGTGTTGAACTACAGACCAAACTACAAGGATGGTACACTGAACAAAGCGACCGTTACATTTAAGTTACTTCATATGTTTGCTTCCAAATTATCATTTGTCAACTTATCAAGGTTAGGGATCAACAGACTGGCATTGCCAGCTGCTAGATCTAGCTCTAGAATAGGATATATAAAGGCTCCATCTTCATTTACTGTCAAGGCTTTGTTTGGAGCAGGCATGCTCACTGGAGGATTATGGTCCATTCCGAAGTTAACCTCGACTACTCATCTCATTCATAATGACGCCCCCCTCGTTGAAGATGAAATTACGATCCAACCTCCTGTGGTTAAAAAACAACCTCAATACAGACAATTATGTCTTGGTTCTCTTTTTGGCATTGTCGCAGGTATTATAGTGGGTAAATTATCATCTATACTCATCGGTGTGGGATTATTGAGTCTAATATCAGTTCGATGGTTGATGAGGGGAAATATACTTGTCATCAATAAAGAAATAATGACCAAGGATGGGTTTTTGAAAATGCTGAACATTGATTCATCCAGAATGGCAAATCTAACAGACAATAGATTCTTTAAAGGTTCCTTTTTATTAACGTTCATATTAACAGTGGTAAATATATAATTTCTGAAATCATTTTTAAAATGTATTGCTAATTATATTATATACACATTACACATATACATCATTGGATCAAACGAAATTTCTTTGACGACTCTTGAAGAAGAATTGAATGACAAAGGCTTGGACGGCACTAATACCAACCATGACACCCATAACTAATAATGACAACCAAACTAGTCTTGATCCAGTGGATTCCACGGTAGACATATTTCTCCATTCTCTTGCTCTTAAATAGTTCAAAGTTTTGGTAATCTTATTCAAGTTTCTTTCAATTTCTTCAATGGCATTTGATGCGACGATATCTTCAGCGTTAACATTAGAATTATCCAATTTCTTTTCCATCTCCAAAGTGAATTCAATCTTCTTTAAAGCAGTCCCATAAGAATTCGTGAAACAAAAAGTGTATTGACCCAAACCGAATGATTTCAATACAAAATCGGAATACTTCTTTTGTTTCTCTAGGACTAATTGGGATCCGTCTGGAGCAGTAATCTCAAAATCAATTTCAAAATTACCACCCGTCATAACTTGATAACTAACCACCAAAGTGTCTTCATCGTTCAAAATATCATGATATAAACATTCAGTGGTAAATGCAGGTAGTGAAAGGACCATTGGTGAATAACTAGAAGAGGAAGATGATGCTGAGGCGAACTCAACAATGTGCCACGTGAACAGGGCAAACAGTGAGACCAATTGATTGAAGTTTAACATTATTCTTTTCACTTTTTCTCTCTGATTCAAAACAGTCAGCTACACGTTACTACCACACTTCAAGTCAGTTCAGTTCAGTTGCTTCGATTGCTTTAATCGACAAACAAGCAATCTGAGTATTCCACTTGACGTTTACGTGACTGACAAGAAAATTTCAACAAGAAAACAACGCGTTCCGTATAGCAGCGACGCAAAATTTAGTTGATAATACCGTATAGACTGTAAAAGCCATTTGGATCATTAATTGATTAGAATATTTAATATGTACGTGTAATGCTAGGTTTTGCAGCTTATCTGAGCTTTTCTCTCAACTTGGCTGCCAGCCGACGGGTCGGACTCTCCTTCACGGCAACATCATTCATGCTTAGTATAACGGGAGCCCTCTTACCCTCATCGTCAGCATCATCCTTATTCTGTTTCCTTAAGCTTGTTTTGAAGGCAGTACCTTCCTGTCTCAATCGAATCTTCATAAGCATGGAATTTTGGGCGGATATAGGTGGATAATACAAAACAGGGGGTTTCTTGTACCACCCTTTCCTTGTGGGTATCGGGTCTTCGTCCTCCTGAAACGCAGGAACACCAACAAATCTTACCTTTTTGGTAATTTTCTCAGTAGTTGTATTACTGTCCTCACTGTCATCTTCATTATCAGCTACCTCCTCCTTTATCTCGGTTTCTAAGTCTAGCGTTAGTGCATCAAAATTAGGCAAAGGCTCCTTGTTAGTCTCTTCAGTCTTGTATTTCCCCTTTAAAGGTTTAGCACTGGAATGGTTCAGAGTTGTTAAATTCTTTTTGCGCATTGGAGATGGAGGTCTACTTGATGTACTGGAGTAACTTTGATTTGAAGAACTAGAGGAGGATGTCGATGTTGATGATGCATTTGCTATGGAAATGGATGGAGGGGGGGATATCACGTCAATACGTTCGCTCATCTTGGATATCTTACTATTAGGACGAACCATTAAGTGTTTTACAGTATTCTGTATCATCCTTTGATTCAAAGTCGCCGTGGCTTCCAAAGAGTTCGACCGCTGGGCAATCGATTCAGGAGGAGGTCTTTGTCTTGTCGGCTTCTTTGGAGTAAATGAAGACTGTAAAGAGGACGATCTTGGACGGTTCCCCCTTATTCGAGAAGGCACTCCCCCATCATCATTAGTCCCTTTGGTTAACTGGTCTACGATAGATCCCTTCCTCGAAATAGTTGGAGAAGAACGATCAGGTGCTCTCAAATCCTTCTTGTGTTGAGACCGCACAAGGGGTGAGATTATTAACTTACTACCATGTTCAATAGAGGAACTTCTGCTTCTTTGCAATGGAGAAAGTTTTTGAGGCGATGCACCATTAGAGGATGTAACTCTCACAGAAAGTCGCCTTCGCATCTTATTATCATCCATTGCCGGTGACGGTGAGGAGCACTCAGAAATAGCAATCTTCGAAGCTGCATTTCTTTTTTCTAGGTGAGTTAATTTATCTACCACCACTCTTTCATTATAAAATTTCATTAGTTGTCGTTCATTTAGATTCGAGATTTTATCAAGAGCTTCCTTATTATTGACTCCAAATTTCCACATCTCCAACCATTGAGTTATTAAGCTTAAGACTTTTCTTGCCAACAGCATACTCTTAGAAAGTCCTTTTTTGAATTCTTCAAGTATGACAATAGTTTCCACGTGAAAGATGGCGACATCACTTCTCGAATAGCTACCCAAAATTTTCAACAATTCATCCATTAATGGAACGCTTCTTGCTTCTGAAATCGATTCTAATTGTTTCAAGAGTTCCTCATATGATATCACATTCTTTGTCACCAATTTGAATCTTAAATCTCGCAAACTATCTCTATTGGGTAGATATATCTGTCGAATAAGATTAAACATTATATCCAATATGTTCGCTAACCTTAAATATGTAGCATATACCCTATGCAACGAATATTGCCTACAGGGTAAATCAGAGAGAAGTTTCGTCCTCGAAAATTTCTGTAGCTGGTTATTATATATTCGGATGATAGGGAAAACTTGTTCCTGTATGCATTTTATTACTTTATCCATTACTTGCCATTGTAACTTAATAAATGCTCTATTAGTGGTATCCTTGATAGGATCCCTAATCAGAACTGCAAAGTCTAAACAAAGGCTCATTTCCTTTGATTGAAGGATATCTTTTACGCAATTGATATCGAAGGGCTGAGATCCTCTTGTTGTTCTTTCCAAACGAATTTGCCTTAATTTTCTATTATATATCTTAGTAGCATTATCAGTTAGGGATTGTAACGAGTACAATAGTTTCCATTGTAGTGAATTATCATATATTTTTTGCTTGAACAGTTCTAAGTCAGTGGATATCGTGGGAAATTCCACTTCTAACTCAATAAAGTTGGTAGATAATGCTGGAACAATCTCTAAATTTTTGCATGGTTTGAATTCACATAATAATAAATATCGTTTTCTTAATACAGGATGAACGTTGAAAAGGTGTCCGTCACATAGGGATAGAATGTAATTGATTAATGGAATTATTTGTTGAGTCTTATTTTTTTGTAAACTGGTCGATAACAGGCTAAGGTAATTAGTTAAATCAGTTAATCTATAAAGGGCTGACTTATATTGGATCACTTTAATGTCATATGACGACAGCGGTTGTGAAATATTCATGGAAGATGAGGAGGCGATCGAATTAGCATTAGCGAGCATAACTATTCCACGGACCAGCTAGTTGTTGAAATAAAGATTGAAGTTATTAACAAGTAAATTATCCAGATTGGGAAGGTATTAGATTAATCTTTATGGTTAGTTATGTTAGGAGTACTTCCATTCAAAGGCGATTTGGTTTGTTTGTCAAGTGTTGATTTGCAAACTAAAGGATGCCTGTTCTTCAATTATTTTTTCATTGGAAACGGCTTACACGTTGCAACATGTTCTAAATAAACAAATTAATGGCAGATATTCGTTTGAAAGATGTTTATGTAAATGAGATAAGTATATTATTCTATTATAATTAGGTAAATAATGGGGTGGAGAGAAAAGAAAAGGAGAAGGAGGCTTAGTCAAAGAACTTTCTGGTCTTGGATGGACCGAACATCTCCAATCTAATGGCAGGAAGTGCTTCTTGACTCAACAGTTCCAATCTTTCCTCTAAAGTATTGTTAACTTCAATCTTATCATTGGCATCAGTGGCAAGTAACCCACCAGCAATATCCTTGCTTAAATGTTCCTTGGAAACAACGATTTCAATATCTTTCTTGGTAATTTCTTTGTATTGTTTCTTCAAACCATCGAGTAAAGATGGAACCAACTTGGCATCCTTTTCAGTAACTTTGATTATAACCTTTGGCTCCAATAGTCTTAATAGTGCTTCCAAAATTAAAGCTTGTAAAATAGGCTTATAAGTACTTTCATTCTTAGCAAGACTTGCTAGCTTTTCCTTAGCCTCATCAAATATTTGGTCCAATGATTGCTCTCTAGCACTCAATACTTTCAATCTAATCTTATTAGCAATCGTAGACTTAGTGATTTGTTGCTTCAAGGAAAGTTTCTTCAACTTTGCTTCATAATTGACGTCGATATTGTTTGTTTCATTACGAACAATGCTTGTCTTTTCAATTTCATACTCTTGATCAGCTTTCAATTGAATTTCCTTGGCCTTCTCTTCAGCTTCCTTTCTAATAAAGGCTTGCATCTTATTCAATTCATCATTGACTTGGTTTGGTGTTAGGGATGTTATAATGGAAGACATAATTCGATGCGTTCCCAGACGGTTAATTGGTCTATCGATTGCTGATACAAAAACTTGATTTGTGTTTATTAAGTAACATTCAGTGACAAAGAACGTAAAGTCCATTCATTCATTGAATATTGCAAGGTGTATTCGGACTGTCAAATTATTATGCAACACTTTCGGGTAACCACCCGTCCGTGAATTGTGACGATAATAACAATTAAGTTCTATTCTATGCGTTTATAAAGTTCTATATATGTGATCTACATTAGGCTAACAGACTCCCAAGTTCCTTAATTACTGGGAAGTCCTTATCTGAGGGTAGTTGATTAATGAGTTGATTGATGTCATCATGTTCGTCGCTTGCTTCAATAGGATGGCCTTGGAAAAGATTTTCAACTGAATACGTTTCAGTGCCTGCATCCAATGTGAGTTCCCTCTTCATTGTTGTTCTCTCTCTTCTCGCAGTATTCGAGAGGTGATTCAACACGTCCACAGGGATCGGTTTTTCAAATTGTGTGGGTCTGTATTTAGTCAACAATGCGTGCATTTGTAAAGAACTTAGATCATAACAAAACTCACAAACAAGTTGGAAATCAGAAATGTTCGATATTCTTAACTGTAATAATTTGCATGCTTGGTTAACATTGCGTAAATATTCGGTGGAATTCCTTATCTTGTGAGAATTACACCAATCCAATACTTTCTTGATCTCAGAATCCTTCTCTAGTCCATGGGTCCATGATAGAGTATTTTGTTTTATTAATAAATCATTAAACCATTTGGCATTAATATGTTGGAGAAGAGCAGTGATGATGTTTGTTAATAATTCTGTTGTGCCTTGGAAAAACAATGTGAATTCGGAAATGGTATCAAAAAGAATGAGAATGGAGTCCACAGTCTTCATTTGATTGAAACATTGCTTTAACCAGGTCTTATAAAATTTGTCTTGTAATTTATTAAGTACAGCCGGTTCTTGTGGGAGAGAGGAAAGTTTGTGAAGACTGATTATCCAATACAACCCAAATGTCACACACTTCTTAGCATCCATAGATGAAATCTTACCTATTAAATCTTGTACAGTCTGTTTCAAGATGGAATGTGAACTCTTTCTTAAACCAAATTTGTTCATCAGATTTACAATGGATATTAGTAACTTTACTGGATAGAAATGTTCGCAATCCTTTGTTCTCCCTCTTTGGGGAATTTGGAATTCTAGAAAAACTACATTAACAAGGTCGTTAATCAAGTCTCCTTGTCTCTTAGTCAATATTTGGACAACAGCATTATCGGTACAATCGGTGCCATCTTTCAATTCGGATGAAGTAGAAGTTCGTTCATTATCCTTCTCAATTGCATTAATCCTTAAGTCTGAAATATCTCTCTTTATTAGTTCCAGGCTTGATTGCAAAGACGATGCAAATTTTTCATCGTTGACACCTTTCTCCAGAGATTCTAAGGACTTTAATTCTTTTCGACAAAGATCTTTTAACGTTTCGTACTTAGTTAAAATCGTTCGTATAGTTACTTTATCCTCTTCAACTTGGTTCTTGGTCGAAATATATGCTGCGGTTCTTTCATTAGTACCAGTAACAACTGGCAAAGAAGTATGCTTCAAGAGACTTTTATATTCAGTAGTCTTGGCATCGTTTTCTTTAATATTTGAAATAAGTTCTTCAATGAATCCGATAAGTTCTTTCTGAATTCCAGCAGCGGAGTTCTTCAAACTGGCAGCGGATTCCGCTTGAATCTTCAATTGTTTCAACTTTTCTTGAGATTGCTTCCTCCTAACTAATGCTTGAATCAATATAGTTCCCGTTTTCAATGTTTGGTATCTATGTTTCGGGGAGTTAGCTCTTATCTTGCTTTGAATCATGATTGCAGAGCGTGATTCAAATTCACGTTGAATAAAGTTACTCACCAACACACGTCTTATAGCTGTCTGTACTTCCAAAATGTTTTTCAAAGTCTCAAAAACTTGTGAGCGTACTCTTGTCGATCTATGAAGTGTTTGCAGTAAAGTGGCTGCGTCTGTCTTCATTTCAAAATCGACACGTTGACGGCTCTGCACACCTCTAATCAAACTTTGACAGTTCTTGATACTCAACATTGCTTGTAAATATAAACTTCTATAGTATTTGGCTCGGATATGCTTTTGTATTAGCACAGCAAGTTCTGTAACTTTATCACTTCTAATTTTCTCTAAATATGCTAGAACACCTGCTTTGAAGAATATTTTAGTTTTACCAATCTGATATTTGTCTTTGCTATCAATTTTTTCAGATAAAATTAAGTCGCAGAAAGCAACCATGTCTTCTAATGACATTTCCATATCAGCGGTGACTCGACCCCATTGATCAGTTGGTGCCAATAAATAATACCTCTGAATAAATTCTTCAAAAGCCCAACGTGAAGGAAAGCCTGCACATGATATTTTGATAGTTTCTAAGACCCCACAGGCTCTCAATTGAGAAAGAACCATCAAATTATCAAATTTCCAAGCCTCCTTCTCAGTATTGGGTTTGATACAACGTATGTAATGGACATTAGTTGAATTTATAGTCTCCATCAACTCAACTAGAGATCTCTTAAATATAGATCCTAAAGTGGGTTTCCTATTAATTGTTTTCCTTTGAATCGTTCCTGCTTGTTCAGTAATGTTTGTTTTATTTTCAGCTTCAGAAAATTCAAAGATAGTAGCTAATGTTGGATTAGTTGTCGCTTTCAATACTTCCAATTGACTTTCTGATATAGTATCTTTATTCTTTTCAATAAATCCATCGACTTCATATGTTACGTCAACAGCATAATGACTAATGATAAATTTATTTTGGCCAAATCTAGGTTTTCCAAATACTGTATTTGACGGAGGCTTATTAAATGTCTGATAAAGTTTAGTTGTCCATGATTCATCAGACCCAGCTGGGAGTCTACTTTCTTCATCTAATAATGATAAGATCCCTAATTTATTTTCAATAAGATCGATGCAAGGTTGGTTATCACTAAATTCAATAAATGACCATTCGATTTCTTCTTTTACGTATTCTTCTTGTTCCAATTTAAAGACATGATGATTAAATTCTTGTTGTAATTTTTCGTTTGCGTAATTGATACAGAATTGTTCGAAAGAATTTTGCTCAAAATGTTCAAATCCATAAATATCGAGCACACCAATAAATGAGTTAATTGTCTCTGAGACTTGAGAGGTACAGAGAACATTATTTATGTTTCCAACTAGCCAATCAAATAATGATGAATATATGAATTTTGCCACGGAATCTCTAGCAACTAAAGCTTGGTTAAAACTTAAATTGGAAATGATCTTTTCAGATCGAGTATTAATTTGTTTTTTGGTGATCCATTTGGAAAACGTTAAGGGATCTAATCCCAAGAGTTCGCATGCTTTTTGTAAACTAGGGTCTGTGGAAGACAATGTTGCATCTGTTCTTGTTTTTTTGATTTCAATGTTACCAATATGCAATAACGCAGCTAAAATTTTAAATATTTGAAGCTGCACTTCAGTATCTATTCCAACTGTGGATAATGATTCTATTGTGGTTGAATATTCCAAAGAATCATCTATACCATTAATAGTACTCTCGCCACCCTGATTCAAGTAGAAGAAATCCTCAGCATTGGTAAGATATAACTGCTTCTTCATATCTGAGGATAGACCTGATAACATTTGATAAAATATATGGTAGTTTCTTTCTGAAGTTGGTTGAAATACCAATCTCGACCTTTCCAGCAAATAAGTCTTTATACTGGAACCAATAATGTTCTTATTTGAATCAAATAGTATTTGTAAATATTTCCCAAATCTAGACGAGTTATCATTTCTAGTAGTTTTGGCATTCCCAAATGCTTCCATTACTGGGTTCGTCGCTAAAATTTTTACCTCAATGTCTGACATTTCCTCCTGATGTTTTGAGTCACCTTCTTTATTAAAATGCTCTTCTTCAACAGATGCAAAAAATCTCATTATATATTTTGCAGAAACAGTCTTACCTGCACCTGATTCACCACTAACAATTATTGTTTGATTCTGATCATTATTTATCATTTCTCTATATGCCTCTTCAGCAATGGCAAAAATATGTGGAGCCATCTCATCTCTATTCTTCCTTGCGTATGCTTGAATCATTTCTGAGGAATATAATTCCTCCACTTTATCAAATGGATTTGTCGCAATAAGAACAATCCCCGAATAAGTATAAATATTTCTTTGATTATAACGTTCCTTAATGGCATGCAACACAGCTGGTTCATTTAAATAGGACAAGGTAGTTAAATCATGTGTAGCCTCCAATATAGGTGGATTTCTCAGCACAGGAAGAAATTCGTGATTATTTTCCATTGCATTATTACTCTCTAGGTGTTTCGTTTCAATGGGGATTACTAAACCTGTCTCGGATGTCAATTCGATGTGGTAAGTGCCGTCTTGGAAGTCGTTTTTGGTGACTTCGCAACCAATCCATCCTGCTTCAGAGTTTGGATACCAACATCTCGTACCTACTTCAAACGACATTTGTTCCTAATTGAAAGATACGGTCTTAATCAAAGGATTTAGAATAACAAAAACCAGGAGGCAGTAATTATCTTTTCGAGCGCAAATATAATTTCTTTTACCGCCTGTAAATCTCGAGATGATTATTTGATCAAAGGTTACACATCATTATTTGAAATAGTCAAATGTTCCATTAATGTTACGTATAGAAAACCAACAAAAAATGGGTTAAGCTGGGTAATGTAACCCTAATTTTTAAATTACATTATATTTTATTAAAACATTTTAACCTAAAATATGATAAAAAGAGCCCTAATAACCCAATGTACCCTAGGGCTTATTGTATAAGGGGCGATCGATTTCGAACTATAAACATAATTATTAATTTTTAATAAAAAATAATACTTTTAAACAAGTAATAGTTGCCACTTTTAGATAATTGAAGATATGCATATTTGCTGCTAAGAAAAAAACTTTAACGTGAAATATGGACCGATTAATTGCCAGGATGGAAGATCCCGGAAAGCGATCACCTTCTCCGATGGCATCTAGTACAGAGGAACCTCTTACGTTGGTGGCCGGAATGAACCCATCAATCAATAGAGCCAAGAAAAAAATTTTAAGAAGAGAAACTCATACTCCAGAAAATACTAGCTCAGAAGAGAGTTTGAAGCCATCAGGTTCTGAGATGGAAGAGCCAAAACCTGAGACAATACCAAAAACCGTGGAAATACCAACGATTCGTGTCAATAATGAACCTATAGAAGATCAGCCTAAGTTAGTTAGGCAGCAATCCCAACCAAATCTAGTTGCCCTGGGTGCAAAGGCTAACGGTCATAGAGAGAGCGCGACTTTACGATCTGGGAAGCCAGATTATACATCTGCAAATACAGGAATGTTTAGTGATCATATATTTAATGAAAGTACAGCCGACGGTCTAATACCGCGTCAAAATGAACTGCCATTTATGGATACTAATACTGATAATCCGGTCAAATTAACACCGTTTGCGCAAGCTCAGAATGAAGCAGAAAGATCTGGACGTCATCATCGCCGACATCATAGTGGTTCAAGCGAACTAAGTAGACGAAGTAGAGCAAGTACCTTAACAAATGTTACTGACAAGAAAAGACTAGTTAACCAATTTTTGGAGTCTGTTGAGGCTCCCTCAACCTTACAATTAAGATTTCCAGACTCCCTTGCAGCAAAACGACCAAAGCAAATGTACAATACCTCAAATTTTTCATCAACAGGACATTCAACTCGATCATCAGACACACATATGACTACTGCTAATTCTTTTCAAAGTCTTCTGTATCATGATTTAGAAAATCCATCAAAGCCTTCAAGTGCTTCTCTATATAAATCGGGCACCAACTCCAAATCGACTAGCAGTTCCATGTCGACGGGATTATTGTCTTCTGAGTCCTCATCATCATCTTCCTCATATACTTCCTCCGAGTCAAGTACCATGTCTTCTTCATCTACTAAGATTTCTAGTTCTTCATTAGTTTCAGATAATAATATTGAAGATGTAGGTATGAGCACTGATGAGGTTGATGATAACAATACCTCAAGTTCAGGAGCAGGAAATGGAACTGACCTTTCTTTAAGTTGTAATGAAATCGATTATTATCAAAGACATATAGCTATCCGATTGAAGAAATCTGAAGCTTTGATGAAGGAAAACTTAAGGGACATTATATTGAAAAGGGAGAATGATTTACATAATAACTTACAAAATTTTGACACTTACTTGCACGATTTAAAGAAACTGAAATACCAAATCATCAGTTTACAGAAGTTGGTTAGAAATGATTATTTGGTGATACTGAAAGAAGATTTTGATGTTAATAATAAAAACTCGTTCGAAAATCACCTAACAGAAATCCTTAATAAGAATGTAACTAAGCTGCAAGATTTGGAAAGAAGGATGGAATCAAGTGGTGAACGATTAAACGAACAGAAGGAAACCATGAAGCGAATGGAGAATTTGATCAATCTAGAAAATTCTTTGAAACTGTCCCAAAAGAACGCCTCATGGGTGTCTAAAAATAAAGCCATAGTATACGATCTCTCAGTTGTGTTTATTCTTCTTCTTTCGGGCTATCTCCTTCAAAAGTTGATTTGGACGTGACGTTATATTCATTTATTATATATTCAATAAACCAATAAGCTTCTTTATATAAGCTTCATAGACAAATACTGCATAACGTTATAAACTGTTTTTTTTTAATAGTTCGGAGAACTGAAATTTCATTATTCAAGGCTCACTCATTCTTTAAGCAAGATGGGACAAATTGAATGAAAAGAACATTGGCTCCATGGCATCAAGTATTGCGACAGTTCGCATTTCCAAAAATGCAATCGTATCCCTCCGAGTATTTATCAACAGAAAGAAGTTACTACGAAACAATTCTCGAGAAGGTCAGACATTTCAGGCTCCTTTGCTATCAAATAATTCTATTATATGTTTGAAATCACCGTTGGTTAGAATCCTAATATCTAATCAAGATATGGAAAGACTAACTAATGAGATTAGAGACACCATCATTTTAATTGTTTATGATTTGAGTTCACCTGAAGTAATGGAAACGGTGTTAGGTAAGTTGAGAATAGGCTCAAGCGCTGATTTCGAAACAGAGATACTACCAAAATTAATGGATGAGAATACACTATCCAAGGATCTTGTAAATGTTCCTCTTCAGACAGTAACAAGAGTGGCTAAATTTAAGTATAAATTGAGGTTTAAAGGAAATTGGGAATTGGATATTTTTATTAATAATATGAAGAAGCTCATAAAGATAAGACATTTTCTACTATTTACAGATGGACACATGTCAGCAGCCCGTACTTTGGAATTGCCACCTAATAGACGCATTCTGTTAACTGAACAAAAGACATCCTTGGAGTCTGAAGGATCTCCGATGATCCCACTTGAAGTGGATGGGGATGAGATGATAGAAACAACCCAAGACGCAGTTGAAGATGTGAAACCTGATATTAAGCTTAAATACAACCCTATAATCAATTTGGGAGAGTGTCTTTCAATCCATATTCTTCAAAGACCGAGAAGGCATAAAGTCTGATGAGTGAACAACAACAAGCTTGCTAGCCACGGGTCAAGGAAAATGCATAAAAGACCATGAATTCGTATGACTCTGAATGGTACTATAAAAACTTAGGATCGTTTCAGTATTCAGTCGTGATGCTTAGCTGTTTTTAGTAGAATAGCCTTGTTCGTTCTGACAAGAATAAGAGCTGACACTGCATATTAACAACAGATAGCCTAACTTAAGTAATGCTAAATAAAAAAGCAAGATGTCGCTTTAAAAAATCTACAGATTCATGAAGACGTTAGCAAGAGCTTTATCATCTTGTAATATTATTTTTTTATCAAACCAGATTCTATAAGGAAGTTATATCTAAAAAATATGTATTCAAAGAACTATACATTTATCGTATGTCGGCATCATTTGCAAAAGGATTTTCTATTAAATCAGGATCATTTGATAGTTCATTTGTATCTCCAAATGGATCTGTTGGTATATTACCATCATTAACCATATTAAAGGATTCATTAGATATGTTTTCCGCATTATTATTTGAAAATGGATTGGCATCATGTAACTCGCCATAGACGCCTCTCTTTTGAGTGGTATCGTACATTCTAATGATTTTATCTTGTCCGCCTTCTTCTGATTGAGAAAAGGCAAACCCTCTTTGCTTCTTCATTCTTTGAACTTGTCTAACCTTTCTAATTTCATTTTGGAAATGTTGCACGTGTGGACGATTATCACTGATATTAAACTTTTGCATTTCTTGAACCAAATGATAACTCTCTGGTTCATACATTCTTCTGTAGTATTTCCATACAAAATCTCTCATTAGGGCAAACACAGGTAAAACAATCAATGTTAGCCAGAACGTACCTGATCCATAAGTATGTTTTACGACTCCGAAATATTCTCTTGAGATATTGGCATAGGGGAATACAGATGCATAAATTGGGAAAAATATCATCCAAAATATAAAGGAGCCTGGGATTGCAAAAAGAGTAAACTTAGTCCATTGATTGGTAACAAGAGCAGCCTTACCTAAAACAATCAAGATACTTGATGTATAGACTGCAATCCCCCAAGACCAATGATCAGCAACCTCTCCGTGCATGTTCAACGCCATACCATATCTATAAAACAACATTGTCCCAATGTATACCACAGCCGAATGGTAGAATCCATTAACGATCCAACCCCAAAAAATCCTTACAGAGAAAAACTTACCCTGTTGACCAAGCTTATAAAGTTGAGGATAACGTTCAAGTAGACGACTACTAACAAACTGATCGAAGACACCAATGACAAATGGAGGGAAAACTGTGAAAAAAACATTATAGTAACTCATAGTCCACGATTCCATGATAGATTGACCAGAAAAGGCATTAGCAAAGACAAACCAAAATTGGGTCATATACAATGCTGTATTCTTGTAGAAGGAATACAAAATTGCCACTGATATTCTTTGATAGGACCATGAACCGTGAACGAGTAATAATTTCTTCAAAAATCTAAATTGGCCCACTGCAATATCAGCAGAACGAGCAGCTTGCATACCTTCCATACCACTGATCCCAACACCTACATGTGCTGCCTGAATCATACTAACATCATTGGCACCATCTCCAATTGCCAATAATAAAGAAGAGGTTTTTCTTTTAACCATTTTAACAACTAACGCCTTCTGAAGTGGAGACACACGACAACACACAACAGCTTTACATATTTTTCCAAGAGCTAGCAAATAGTCTTCCAAGTCAGATTCTAATGCGTACGATAATGATTTCCCATCAATCACAAGCGCAAGTGTATTCATTTCATGTTGTGATAGTTTATGTTCTTTAAGAGCCATGATTTTGTCACGCATATTCTTTCTTGTTTCCTCCTTTGTCTCTTCATTAATAATAAGCAAATTCATGTCCTCTGTCAGTAAACGGCAGCTCATACCAATATTAATAGCTGTTTCTTGTTTATCACCTGTCAATACCCAAATCTTTATACCAGCTTCTTGTAATGTATGAATTGTCTCTGGAACCCCATCTTGAAGTTTATCCTCAATAGCAGTTGCACCAATTAAAAATAGGTCCTTTTCGATCATATTTGCAGCTTCATCCAATTTTTCGGCCCTGTTATCAAGTGTTGTTGAAGCTTCCTCATATATTGTCGACCATTCTTGGTACTCTTTCTCAGGAATTGTTCTTGTAGCGAGACAAAGTGTTCTTAACCCATCAGACGCGTAGTCTTCTAAATGTCTCATAGTAGCTTCAACATAAGGGTTATTGTCACTCTCCAACCTCTCTAAAATAACGGTATCGGCACCTTTACAGAATAACTTGATTTCACCGTTTGGTAATCTGAAGATAGCACTCATTCTTTTCCTGGTCGAGTTAAATTCGCAAACATTCAAGAGTTGGTACTCTTTCTGTTCGTTATGTTCTTCCAAAAGAATAGTAACAGAACTGGGCTTACGTATAATAAATTTATAACCTAAGCTGGCACCACCTTCGACTAAGGCACCTTCATCGGGGGAAGCCGCTTGATATTTGATAGAACCATCACTTTGAAATTCGGGTATGACAGTATGGCAAATTGATAGCAAAGTCAGGAAAGAATCTATCACTTGGGATTCATCATCAGAGAGATCGTTTACTTTAGTTTTCAATTCATCAAAACTTCTGAATCCAACTTCAATGCCATCCTCCATTGACGCTTTCTTATCTTCTGGAATTGTTTCAATGTAACATCTACCAGCAATGGAACAAGATTTGAATTCCATAACATTTTTGGTTAAAGTACCAGTCTTATCACTAAAGATGTATTCAATTTGTCCAAGCTCTTCTACCAATGATGATGTACGAACAACAGTGGGTGTATCGCTTTCTTCATGGTATAAATCTAAATCAGATCCAATCATAAAGGCCTGGTAATACTTGATTAATTCAACAGTAACGAATAAGGAAATAGGTACTAAATTAGAAAATAAAATCCAAAATGTGAGGAAATCTTTGAAAAATAAACCAACTTTGTTTACACCCTTCACATATAAATATGATAAGTGTTTTTCCTGTGTGGAACTTATGATGGCATTCCCTAAGGAAGAAATCAACACTAAAACAATTAATACCCCAAATAAGGCCACAATTTGTAGATTTATAACCCTTTCAACAGCCGTTCTCTTAATTGGGGTAGCTGTAGCATTGCGCATTAATTTGGTTTCATGTCCTGTAAAGATAACTAAACCAAACATCCAACTGGTATTCCTTAAGGTCGCACCTCTAAGAATCATTTGCTCTGGTGACAAAGGAATCTTACGATTATTGAATTCCAAGGTACCTTCATAAGTATAAAGACTTGAGTTAGGCTGTTCAGATATCACTTTTCCCTTAAAGTTATTGAGCTTTCTAGAATCCATCATTTCTGCTGTTTCCGGTCTAGCTTGTTTTATTTTCAGATTTGTTTCACCATCAAGATTAGCAGTTTCGATATAACAAAGACCTTCTGGTTCCGACGAAGAAATAACAATTAAATCTGCAGGAATTGCTTCTTCAGATTTCACCCTTATGACATCACCGGCTCTGATATCGATCCATCTTCTTTCTATGAAATCGCCATTCTCTTCTGAATATATCTCGGTTTTGGAATTATTAAGTTCTTTGTCGGAATTAGCTCTCTTGATATCTTCTATGCTTTCCTTAAAGGCCGATACTATCAACACAACCATTAAAGTACCAACTGTGGTATATCTGTTCGTTGGTGAGACGTGAGGCACTTGTTGGATTGCTGCAGTACACAGAAAGAATAAATTAGCATATTTTGAGAATTCCTGGAACAGAAATTTTGGCAAAAACGTTGCAATATTGTATTTTGTAGTGGAAATATGATTATCACCATAGTTAAAGGCATGATTGGCAGTTCTATCATTCAAATAAATTTCTCGAGGAGTTCCATCATCTGATGCGCCAACATTTTTCCGTAATATGTATCGATTAAACAGTATCTTGATATTAAATCTGTTTCTGGAATCTGCATACCGGCCATCAAGTTCATTGTTTGTCACTGCATTGTAACGATTCATCTCATAGGATCCTGAATCAGAAGGTTTCGTGTTAAAGACAAAGATATTTTTCACTTTATTAAAAGAATTTGCGAAAAAGCCATTTCTCTGCCCAGTTGGATATAACTGAGGTTGATAATTATTGGTCTCAAATCTATTTGTATCCCATGTAGTTGATTCTTCGTCTTGGAATGGATTGTCATAGATATCATTTTCAATATTATCGTCATTATCCAAATCAATTGTTTCCTCTGGAAATGTATGAGGAGGAATAACTCTTGCTTCCGCATCTCTGTTATTTGCAATTATGTGTGGCTGAGTTGAGTTTGAAGGCTCTGCGGAATCATTTAGAATATCGATATCAAAGAGTGTATCATCTGCAACCTTTGCGTCTTTAGACATTATTGTTGTAGCCTGTACTGGAAGTCTGGCTATTATCAATTTGAGGCTACAGATAAGCAAAGCGCAATTAGAGATGTGTCCAGAAGGGTAATATAAGTATCTTTCAAAAGTTTGAAATGTAATGCAACGTTCGCAAATGTCAATTCAAGGCTAAGCTCAAACTAATTTCATGGTTTGCAAAATCGCGTTGTTAAGAAAATGATAAAAACAGCGAACCCTTTAAGGTTGACACTATTGACAATATCAATTTCCTGAATACTGAGTTATTATCCACCTCAATGCAACTGAGAGCACGATTGTACCTTTAGCTACGCCTTGCCAAATTTTACTTTTGGTGTTAAAAACTGCCTCCAATTGGTTGGTGATTGGAACTGGTCTAGTAGCTTAGGTCGGAAATATCCTTTGGTAGGACCTAACAGGAAAAAATCTTTTCACACCCAAGCTATTTGAAAAGACAATTACTAAAGTTCGACAAATTTATTCCATTTGGTAGTCTATAGTTATTTTTTTTTGGCGACTTATTTACATAGTCAGTTAATCTCTTTACCTTCTATTTAATGATATTTACTAAAACAATCAGTATCAAGGGATATGGTTAATGTTAGATCCTTTAGTTTAGCAAGTATAAGATTGTACGCTGACAGTTCAGATTTAAGGAGCATCCAGTACCACAGGAAAGAAATCTAGTTTATATATTTTGCTGCGGTAAATATAGATTTACGTAGTTAGCCCTATCACTGCCACTCTAATCGTCTTCTTGCAAAGAGATCGTGGACATGATTTCATTACTGTAGTTTAACAGCCGCAGCCACGAAATACTTCTCTAATTTTTATATAGCTGCCTCTGACTCGATTAACTGCTTAGAATAATCTTCTCTATTCGTGTTCAGTATGTTGTTGAGTGACAAATATTCCTAAACGTATTTTCTGACATTTTTTTTCCGCTATATAGTGCTCATCCATTTTTCTATTGACCATTGTCTATTTTCAGTTTCTATGAAATAAACCATATACAGAGATCTTCGGCAAGAGGGTACCTGGTATACTTTAGAGCATGCCTGTCACTATTGTTAGAGAAGGATGTACCCCCGAATGCACCTGTACAGAGCGTGAGAAACGAAGGCAACTCAAGGAATGTGCGTCATTCAAAGATGAATGGCATTTTAACGACTACTACAACATCGTTGTCTCTAAGCACTCTATGCTTTGCAAAATATTTGATGAAATACATAATGTTCATGGAAGTGAGGATGAGAACAAGAACGAAAAGGAAAACGAAAATGGGACTAGTGCCCTGTACAAGACAACAGAGGTCCTGATAATCCGTGGTCCCTGGGCTCGAAACAAAAACTTTCTGTACACTTTCACTAATCGAAACAGCTCCGAATTGGAGGATATAATAGACAAGATGATCATTAAAGATGGTGGCTATGAGAGACTCAGCTCGATCCTGGCCAAAGAAGCACCGCCTCTGAAGTCCTTCGATCCCAAGATAGATCGTGTACTTGAACCAGATCGTTTCCCAACCAATCAGAAAACTTACCCTAATCTGCATATCAATGGTTAAAACTTCTCTTCCATACTAGGTGGTAACCCCCCGGCAGTAATTATGACCGGGACGAAAGATGAGGTGAATTTCTCATTGTGGACCCTTTGGAACCGTTTATATGCACAGTTGAAGCAGAGGGGTGAACCTGCAACTCCATGGCAGATGCGTAGACTACTCGTCCAAACAAATATGCGAGCCAGAAGCATCTTAAAAGGACGTTCCATTGATGACTTCTTACCTATAAAAGAGTATCGATATTTTTCACATGTTAGTTATGATCTCGATATGAATCAACAAACGAGAGTTCCGTTCTTACTTATATATTCATACGGAATGGGAATTTACTCTAATGCCTGGAACATCATTCCATGTGGGTCAAGGTTTGAATGGTTTTTAAAGACAACAGACGTGGAGGAAGATGTAGACACAGGTGCTGATATTGTCAAGGTTGCTAACACCCCCATGGATGATGAGGGCATCACGGAGATATTGAGACCAGTAACGGATGAAAAACTTCCAATTAGGCATAGATTTACCTCTCATGAGATTAAATGCTAGTGCTAAGAACTCATCTGATCCATAATATCTCTATTGACATTTAGAAAAGTACCGGATATATAGCAAGAAAGCAAATAATATTATTCAATGTATTAGAACAATTGTGGAATTTCAATGTTATTGTGTCATGACAGACTAATATTGTCACGTTCGCAAATCATCTATCAGTAGTTTGGTGGTTATTTTTCTAATGTTCCCGTATTCCAGCATTTCTTCTTATTATGTTTGATTTCGTTCGGCCGAAATTTTCCGTCTCGCAAAAGGGGACTCCGAATACGAACAATGGCTATTTCAACCCTATGTCATTGTCCGCATTGACAGCAATATAGTGGACCCTCCCTTCAGCCGGGATTGGTTGTTGGGGTAATCTAAAGGAGTTAGTCATCGTCCTTTTTTCTCCAACGAATGACAAATATATAAATACACTGTGTTCAATTGATTCTGTTTGTTTCGTTAATGCCTTTTTCTGAACGAGCAAACCAAAAAACACTTCAATCATATCATAATGTCCAATACTTCATCTAATTCTGCCTACATTTTTAATGCAAACATTGCCTCAAATTTGATCGATCCAGCGGGAGAAGGGCCAGTTGACACAGCTCTAACAGTATTGCACACCACATTGAACTCTCTTCCTTCTCCTTCATCAGAACTAGCTGAGAACTTGTCTTCAGACTCAAATCCAATGTTTCTTTTCAATGCTCCTGAGATGCCGCTATTTGAAAAACTACTAGGAATCTGCTCATTTAAGGAAATCGATTACAGGTTTTTCAAGGATTCCAATCAGTATACCTATCGCATGAAATTCTTCACCCGGGGCTGGAGAATTTACAGATTCTCCTTTGTCAACAACTTTAATAAAATAGATAAGCCGGTTCTTTTATATGTTTTAATTGGGAGCAAAGCAATTGTGGTTGTTAGCTTCTTAGATATTACTGATTTCGATAAGTTGCTTAGGTCTATGAATCACTTACAACCACTTTTTTCCTTAATTAAATGGGTTGTAGAAGAGGTTAACAAGAATTTTTATGAACTTCGAAGGCTAATAACATCCAAGTTGGGAAAGGCTAGAAAAAGCTTGAAGAAGAGCCCATGGCATCCAAAGTATTTTTTTGGTCAACACCGACTAAAAAAAATTTTAAAAAATGTGGTTTTTCTTTCCAATTTTTCAGAACAAACCTTTTATATTTGGAATGATCTCCAAGATTTAATTCATGATGATGATATGGTAAATTACTTGGATCTTGAAAAGAGGAAGGCTGCTGCTTTTTATTTTGTATGTGACCGGGATATTCAAAGATTACTGGTAGACCTTTACGCAACGGAACCGCAATTTGAAAAAATCTGGCGATGCTTGAAATACGGTGGAGTAGCTCTTGCAGGTTTAGGATTTAGTGGCAGCTCGATCAATATATCAAAACTCACTGTGGGAGATTGGCGGGCCGCTGCTGTAGGTGGACTTGGGTTAACAATAGCCATTGTTGCCTCGCTTTTGGAAGAAGAAGAAGTTTCCACACGACCACCTTTTCTACAGAAGTATAATCCCATAATCGATACGTTCAAGCCTCCAATGGAAGGACCGCTGCCATTCAATATAGTATAGTATAATATAATGTACCTATATAAACTATATGAGTGTCCTGTTGTTTACTGTGTCTTTGTATTCATTACTTAAGTGCAGCGAGTTCATCAATTTCCTTGTTAGTGAGGGATGTAATATACACACATTTACTCAACAATTCATGGTCAACCTCAATGTTATAGAATTTAGCCCATTGTACCCTCTGGATGAAGTTCTTTACTATCTGTACGCTCGTTTCAAACTTGTGATAATTAACTACTTTTCTATCCACAATCCAGTTTCTCTTTTCCGAGTTCAATGACAAATCAGATAAATAAACAACAATAAACGGAATGCAACCTTTCTTGGGGTCTAAAGAATTCAGTAGGTTCCTGATTGTCGAGTAGTTCCTATCTAATGAAGGTATGTGTTTAAGCTCTTCCCACAGCAACATATCACCGGGTTCAATCAGTCTCCAGGCATCAGTGAATTTTTGTACGACTATTGAGCTTAAAGCTAAAATAATTTCCATTAGCGTATTATAGTTCTGAAATTCACGACAATATTGCGCTACATGGATAAAACGTTGAATTGTATTTCTTCTCATTTTAACATCGCGTGTAAGAGTAATTTCAGATACAATCCAATCAACTGTTAGATTGAATCGAGCAATGGCTAGGTCAACTCCTGAAAGCGTTTCATTTTGGATCAGTAATTGTAGCCAACTTGTAACAGCCTTCCCTTTGTATTGAATTTTCAAATTCAGCAAATCTTTCCAATCAATTTCTGACAAGAGTTCCTTCTCAATCAACGTCATCTGTTCTGCAATGGATTTAGAGTCATACATGAGAATAAATGGAATATGATGTTCATTATTGGAAATTTGTAGAGATGAATCTTGAACTTCGTAATTCATTACTAAGGTCTGAACCTGTAATGGGGAAACACATTTATCTTCAATTGCAAGACCTTCTTCTGAATTCTGAGGAGTGAATGGTATATTCATAATAGTTTGTCTTCTTCTTTCAATCATCAAAGATTTTCTTTTTTCTAATGGGCTCTTTGGGAAAGTCGGTAACTTTTTCAAATTTAACATCTCCACTTCTTTGATAAGATCCTGAACACTTGAACTATCCTCATGAGTTTTGTTGTCATCATCGTTGGTCTTATAAGTACCTTCGAGTTTCATCATTGCTATGGAAATGGGATCACCACTTCCAGTATCATCCGGAATATCGGCAATATCTTTGAGTTTCTCTTTGTCTAAGTCCACGTTTGGCATTGCACCCTCGTCAGAGGCTTCTTGGATACCATCAATAATTGATTCTGATTCTTCTTCAAACGTTTCATTTTTTAAGAACTTGTTTTTTAAAACTTCGACGTCTTTTCCAGGTGATATTAAGTCGGTATTGTCCTCCTCAGGGGAAAATAAATATTTATTGGAAACACCATTTATTCCGTTATCTTTTAGTTCAGAAAGACCAGATATGGCGTCGCTTGATAAATCATTAGAAATTACATTTTGAACAGATCCATTATGGAAAACTTCCCTCAAGTCGATCCGTTTATCATTTGTGAATTGCATGCTATCTCGTGCAGGATCGTTATACGAAGTGTTGCCCGATGATAATGAACTATCATCTAAGATGGAATAAATGCTTGGTGTTGTTGACAGTCTGACTTTATTCTCAGCGGTTACTTTCTTGGGGCTGTTTTTCCTAGAATTGAACAGATTATCTGTGGCAACGCTGGATTGTAAAGAAGTTCTCTCTAATAGGTCGTCTTGTAACTCTTGTAGTTGATGTTCACTTTCAATGAGAGATCTCTCCTTCTTAATAAAATCAGGATCTCTCAGTAGATCAGCTTTTGGAGGGCCCGCATATGTATTTCTTCTGGCTTGTGTAATAGACAGGGATTTTCTTAAGATGCTAATTCTTCCACTGGCTGGTCGTATTGCTGTCTGTGGCGTTAGTTTATTTAATGGTGAAAGATGATCTTCAGCTTCCATCTTTAACGGATCTGTTGGAGATAAGGATACGGGTGGAGTCAAATGATGTTGTTGTCGAATATGAGTAGCCTTTGGACTCCCTTGCGATTTCGTAGGGCTTGGTAAAGATAGTTTCGATGTTTCAAATGTGAACTCTCTTAAATTTTTGCTTGCTGTTTTTTTTTTTAACGTTTGTTCTTCGTTCTTAAAGGTCAGAGGGCGACTATATAAATTGCTTCTTCTTGATGACTTATGTTTAAATGATTTAGAAGATAACAGTGAGTCATAACTTATCGTCGAAACAAATGATTCATCATCTGAACACACGCTATCAGACAAATCCACTTCATTTAAATTTGGTAATACATTTTTTAAGGGAGAAGAATGTCGAATATTCGATTTCCTATTAGATTTAGTGGGGGTTTGTGGTAAAGATAATGTACTACCATCATCATGGAATACCAATCTTTGAGGTCCATCGTTTTTTGCTCTTGGTGGGGTGATATTTATGACTAATTCGTCTTCTATTCCAATTTTCGATGATGAACTTACCTTGCCATTTAAAGCAGGAAAAGAACTCATCACCATACGTCTCTCAAGCGCTGATAAAGACGGACTATTAACTATCTTAAGTTTCGTAGACTTGTTCAAAGTATTGGATAATGAAATTACCGATTGTGCAAGTGAACTGACAGTCTTATAAAGATCCAAATTATCCATCGCACTAAAATTGGCAGTATCTTTTGGAGGTTCAAATGGCATTGTATTTTCAAGACCAATGGATTTCAGATTATTATTATTCAAGTTCGCCTGGCCTCTCACCTTCTGTTGAAGCTCATTCTCTAACGATATTAGATATTCAACTTCATCGATTGTTCTTGCACTTAATATATCGAATTTGGACGTTATCATATCATTTATTTCTCCGGAAGCATGGCTTTTAGTATTTTCTAAGGATGTTATAGATATGACATACTTGACGAAGTTATCCATATCTGGCTTTGAAATAGGTGTATTCACGCCAGATTGTGTGGTTTTTATTTTCTCTTTCCTTGAGTTGCGTGTATGATTTCTCTTCCACCTAGCCAACAGGCCAATAGCACCTCTTTGAAGTAAAGATGATTGAATTGGTGGAGGTGTGGATTTGACTCTTGGATTATCTTCTATAGTTTCGTCGTTATCCTCGGGAATATAAAGTGAGTTTAAGATGAATTCAACTTTTTTAGCAGGAGTAGGTGGTATTATTCTATTGATTGCAGGTGAGGTGGGATAATCAACATCTTTAATTACTGTTGACATATGAGCAATCTTGGATAAGTGGCTGATTTTTCGAATATCGTTTTTATTGTCATTAATTAGTGTTATCTTTAAAGGCTCTTTACCTTTGGGAATTGGAATTTTGGGTATATTGGAATTGTCATTAGGGTATAACATCATTGATGCTGTTTGTTTAGTTCTATTGGAATTGAAATCTAACGATTCTGGTAATTTAAAATTGTCTGTACTGTTATAGAGAGATAGTACGCTTCTATTTCGAAAATCTGGACTTGAACTTCCTTGAATAGCATATTCACTCAATCGACTACCTCGTTTCAATTGTTCTTCCATTTGTATGACATCTTTTATTTCAAACAAAAGCCACTCATTGAAGTCAACTGAACTAGGTTCATTAAAGGGTATATTCTCCCAGGTTTGTTTTGCTGAATGTATCCAGGCTCTTTTCAAATTTACAATAGAACCACTTACAATTCTGGGTGACGTTTGATAAACGTTATCATTTAAAAAGTTCAGCAGCATATATCTCAAGTGTGAATCAGGCAGGAAGTCCTGAACAAAATAGTTTAAAATGGAGTGTCTTAATAATACAAATGTCCTTATGAGTGCCACTTCACCTACTTTCTGCTTCTCGACATCAACATTTTTATTTTCAAGAATTTCAAGGATGCACCATCGGAATCGTAATATTAGTAATTCATGTAACTCATTGGGTGATAGGAAGTCTCTATAAATTAGGAAGAAATCGGAAAATATGGTATAATCAACAGGGTCAATTGGTGATGATAGATAGGTGATCAATGCTATTATATCCGCCTTAGAAACAGTTTTCCTTATTTTGTTAGTTCTTGATTCATTATAGGTAATCACACTGGTTGAGGGAACCGGATAGTAGTCATCAGCACTAAATATACCCAACTCTGGCATGGGTTGTGACATGTTGGTCCCAAGTAAGCGATTGTGTGCTATTGGTAACTAAGCGAGAGTGGATCCTGACCTGTATTGTCAGTAACAGATTGGTACTTGGAAAAGTTGCTAACAGTAATTCCGGTTAAATTATAATGCCTACTTCTTGTATACTATTGATCCACTTTGATTTGATCTGATCTATTTTTCACTTTTCCCAGTTCATCTTTTCGCGACGGTTTTTGTTACCCGTATTTCCTTAGGGTATACATGTCACCAGTTTAGGGGTTTTAACCTCTAACTAATTAGGGTTCTTTTAGCCCTATGAATAGTCCAAAAACAATACCAAATGTCCGCAAGGATGGTATTGCCTCAATAGCATTAATGTTACTAAGTATGTTACTAAGTTTATTTTGTTTCGATTTCATTTATTTTATTTTATTCTATTTTACTTAGTGTTGCTATACATCACATATATGTTAAGTAATATCATCACTTGTCTAACTTTAATTATGGTTGAAGCAGTAATTCAACTACCTTGATTCCTTGGCAATATTCCAGGTGGAAAACCAATTCAAGTAAGAATAGTTTTCCATTGGACCCACCATACCGAAAGAAATTGGAGAGAAATACCAGAAACATCCAATAACAGTGACATAAGCAGCTAGATAGATAACAATCCTGAGAATTTGAGTACTTTTGGTTTTTGTCAAGAATTTCAAACCCGCATCAAAGACATATGCCAAGATGATTAGAGCAAAATATAGAGCTGGTAGATAATGATGAACGTATGTGACTCTTGACATGATAACAAATGGAGCGTAATGTAACCCCCATGCTAGTAATGGATAAAATGCACCCATCATGAAAGTATTCAAATCTTTCGGATCTTGTAGATCGGAGTACTGTCTCTGCCATCTTATTAATAGCACCACTATATAAACCATTAGACCTACAACAGCCAATGAGGAACCCCATGTGGAAGCAGGTGTACCTAATAAGAAATATTTGACAACATCTTCACCCCAGCTACAAATTCTCAAACCCCAGTAAAGGGTTGGCCATTGCCAAGCTGATGATGCCAATATATCAAACTTTTCTGGATCTGGAACCAAAGCATTATTAGTAGCCATCATAGCAAGATTCAATTGGATAAAATCCTTAAAAAAATTGGTCTTTGGGAACTTAAAATCAGCAGGTCTTGGTGGGAGAACATCATTTTCGTTGGTTTCAATGTTCCACCAGGTTCTCTTATCTCTTCTGAATGGATTTTGGACACAGGCAACTTCAAATTGTTTGAACCCCCATTCAGGTAGATGATTACCTGTTTGAGATAAATAACAATCCATATCGGGATTGTAAATACGGAATGATGTGGTCAATGGGTGTAATTTGGTCTTATCTTCGTCACCTCTTTGATCAACGATTTCAATTAACCAATTATCTCTGCTATCACCTTGTTCAGCATCACCATAACCTGACACTTCCCATTGAGTACTAGAAATTGGAGCTCTCACTGGATGTGTATGCAAGTTCTTGCCTGTCTTATGATGGACTAATCTATATTGTGAATCACCTAGAACGTATTCAATATCAGTTTCATTTTCATGGTAAAATGGTTCACCCCTTGGTCTGTCAAAGAACCATTCATTGTTTGCATCTTTGTAACTGTACGCGGTAACTTGTTGCTGATTGGATCCCTCTGGGTAGGCATTATAATGAGAATGTAATAAGGCACCACCTAAAGCTTGATTCTTGATAGAAATGATTGATGAACCGACTGCAACGTCACGAGGACCTGCACCTACATCAGAACCAATCAAATTAGCTTGGAATAAAGATGACATGTTGGCATCTCCGGTACCTGAGTGTGTTAACAAATCAAAATGGATCTTGAAACATGCTAAGAAGACTAAGAATGGAACGATAATTAAACAGATAATTCTGGCTAACCAATGTCCAATATAAGCTTTCCATGACATGGTCTTGTCACCTAAGAAATTCCATAGATCGATAATAGTGTAGATACCGACGACTGTTATGATGAAAAGACCAACCATCTTTACAGAAATAGCACAACCCATGGATAGGCCTGTCAAGAGCATCCATTTCCACCACTTTCTCGAAAATGGTTTTGATCTTTGGTTATGGAAGATGACAAAGCACATATACGACAGAACAGTAAAGAATAATAACATGGAATCCAGAAGAATAAACTTGCCTAATGTAGTGTATGAATTTTCAAAGAGAACAGTAATCGTAAATAACCAAACGGTTGGGATAGAGAACCCAATTGCCTTAGCTGTGAAGTAAGCCACAGGAACACACATGGCAGAAAATGCTGCATTGAATATTCTCATCTTGACGTAATCAACATAATCAGGATACTCAGCACCAGATGAAAAATCAAAAGATCCGTTGTAACCAGCCAAATAGCCTGAAAGTCCGACAAGCATTTTCCCCAATGGTGGATGGACATCATGGTAAAACTCGTGTCTTAAATAATATGAACCAAACTTCCCGAAATGTGCTTCATCCCAAACAACATGATCGTTAATGCCGATCTTGTACATTCTAATGAAAATGGCCAACCCTGTAAACACGAGTGGCATAATTATAGATTCCACACGAAGCAGTGTATTAGATTCCTTCTTCTCGGTGGAAACAATCTCCTTCTTCAAATCTTCCTTTTCATCTATGATCTCTTCATGGGTATCTATGTTTATATCTTGTCTAGCCTTGACCTCTTCTGTGTCCTTTTCACGAGCCTTGAACCCAGTTGCAGAAGACATTTTGAACAATTAAAATGGCAAAGCTTAATTTGTGCAATAGATTGACGAGTTTCGAGGAGATTGATGAAGAACGACACGTAGATGGAGCAAGATCCAATGGCAACTGTAGCAACAACAGATCCTCTTTGTATACCGCAGCGACGTCTACGTTGTTGTCAAAAATGGATACGACGAATTTTTCAAAATTCCCGCCCAGAGGAATTCGTCCTCTTCTACGGGAACGCGTCACACTCGTATACGAATAGTATATAGATATTTGATAGTATCCGATAGAATAGGACTTTATTAATGTCATGCTTATAAATATTGGTAGAATATATACTGCTGTCGACTAGTGGCCCGTAAATAGAACCACCAAGTAACTTAAGACACTCCCTACGGCTAACCCCGTAGATACGAATATATTTGTGAATCCCCCAGCGGCTTCCTTCTCATCATCAGACACCAACTGGTCAGGTACTTTCATGAAACTGACCGAGATTGCATGTCCATTAGTGACACCAAAGAAAAATTGTAATAGGATGTAGCATACGTCAAGCATGATGGAATGCGTCGTGTTATTCTTATGTTCAATGATAAAAAAGAAGGGAACGAATATGATTCTCAGTATGGCATAAATGAAAACCTTGAATGCTGTAAAGTTGGGGTTTCTAAAGATGGGCCAATCTGCAATCACCCTCCCATATAAATCACCCAGATTCCAGACTGTGAAAATCAAAGGAATGTATTGCGAATCTTTCATCGGTATCTTTGTTGCAGTTATTGTCGAGGCAAAGACAGGGAACACAAGAGTTACCATAAATGTTGTAAAGATTGATAGAACTAGATACCTCAATTTTGTAAATAATGCTTCAAATGGGACATTCTCCTTCTTGAATGGAGTTGCAGTGTCATCTTCTCCAACTCTTTGTAATGGTTCTTCCTCACTATATGATCCTATATTTTCCTTCAATTTCGAATCCACTTTAGTAATTCTGTATAATATAATGCAAATGGCTGAAACTAAAGCAGTCGTTAGGAAATAAAATAATATTCCGCCATTGTTGGAAGATGACGCATCAGCATCATCATTTCCAGTGCTCAGGAAAGATACAAGCAGTAGCACCACTGAAGGTAAGACACCTGCAATGGCCTGACCCACCATTACTGCCTGACTATACTCACCACCATGCACATTTGCAATAGCCATAATCCCATTCTGTGTCATTGCTGTAGCTACTGAACTTAAAAGGACCAGTATCATCACGTTTACGAAATTGAACCATAAGGGAGTCCAATGGTGGCCCAATGATATAAAAGTGAGCAGGATGAATACTATTATTTCCCATATTAACCCTCTGATGACACGTTGTGAGTAACTATGTTGTCTCCTCGATAACCAAATGTTAAAGATCATAGAAGAGAGAGTTGAAGTTGTCATCATGGAACTGGTGAATATCTTGGACCATATGGTGGTATCCTGAAATATATCATGTTTGAAGTATTGGGAAGCACTGAGGATACAATTCCACGGCCAGAGAAGTCCTATACCAATGAAGACAAATGTTAGGTATGTTAGGTCTTGTAACTTCAGATAAATCGACTGGTCATATAGGGGAGGTTCATCGCTATCGGGATGCAGTTCATTTGTGTTTGAAGACATCCAATATGGAAATTAGAAGGATGTTGAATCTCTGTTCTGAATTACATTGTTTGTTCTTGGTAATACCAGAGTCAAATTGGCAAGTCTTCAAATTTCAGAAACTCGGCACTTGGTTCAGGATTTTCCACGTAAGAACCATGGAAAATTAACAGTAGAAATTGTATTAAAATTGAGAGGTAAAATAAACAATTATAATAAGAATAACGCTAATATACAGAAAATATAACGAAGTACATTTTGAAAGAGACCTTTTCGTTTTAAATAAATCGAACAATTCAATGTTTCGTTGTCGCTAAATGAAAAGGAAAGGAGTAATGAAATGAAAAGATGAGACTATATCTTTCTGCTTCCACTTGAACTCTTCATGAATTCAAACCTGGCTAGTAGAGGTATATGGTCACTTGGAAATTTATCGTTAGGGAAACCGATGAAGTTGGAAACGTAATCTTGATCCACTCCACCTAATAATCCTCTCACACGCATTGACTGTGTGGAAAACCATATGTAGTCAATGACATCAGTAAAAGATGGGGTAAAATTTGTAAATGGTAACTCGCCAATGTAATCGTAACTTGACCTTAATGATAAATTGTGAGCAAAATTCTTTTGTGACATGTAACCAAAATCTCTACCTTTATTGTCTTGATGGTTGACTACGCGACCAGTGCTTAATAATTCATAAACAGCAGAATCAAAATATGAATTCAAATCACCACATATAACCACATTGGCCTTCTTTACATCTTGTTTTGGATTTTCTTCTTTTAATAGTGCTTCCATATGATCTAATAGAATACCCACTTGAAAAGTCTTAACATCGTTAAATTTAGGATCCCAATGAAGGTGTGTGGTCACTACCCAAACTGATTCACCGGAAGTTAGAGATTGTAATTTCAAATATAAAGCAACGTTATCCTTGTTCATGGCACGGTTTAAATAATCCTCGGTACGTTGAAACTTCTTATGTTTCATCCAAGTACCACTGAAATCCATGGCCTCTTTAAATAACAGTTTGAACTTACTTTTCTTGAAGAAAATACAACACCCGTCCACTTTTTTGGAATCCTTGGATTGCATTGTCTTGGCTCTGGTCTTAATGTGGAAGATACCTTGGTAATCGTATTTTTCCAACAAAGGAGACCAAAATTCTTCGAATGTTTTAGATTCCACTTCTTGCAAACATAGGATATCAGATTGATAGGATAATATTTGATCCTTTAATTTCTCACGTCTATAATCCCAACTCAAAGCCCATGATGGCGTGTAACGATACATCTTTGGAGTTGCGTAATGTTGACATAACGTATTGTATGATAGTAAAGTGAAAGATTTCTTCTCTAAATCGGGGTTACCATTGGCATCAGCTAATTTCAAAGAATCATATTCTCTTACTGGTTCACCTTCAGTGTCAATTTCAATAAATTTTCTATCCTTAATTAGTGGAATTTCAGGTCTGTTATCTCTCAAGTAGAAGATCAACCCTGTAACGGATTTTTCTGTTAAGATTTTCAATAATTTTTTATCTAATGGGTTCCCTTCACAACCTAGAAATTGTAAATTGTATAAGTTACCAAATTCCCAAGGCAAATCGGAGATCAGATTGTTAAAGAAGTATAGATATTTCAATCTGAAACATGAACCAATTTCTGAGGGTAATTCACTCAATTTGTTATTTGATAAATCCAACACACAAAGGTTGTTCAAATTTTTAATCTCCTTGGGGATATGAGTTAGTCCGTTCCCATTTAAATATAATCTTGTTAAGAAAGTGTATTTGAAAAGGTTATCATTGATGTGAAAAATTTGCAAATTGGAAAAATCGATAGCATGCCATAATTGATCGTTATATTTCGTATCCTTTGGTGCTACCATTCTATTTTCGATTTCGTCATCTTCGTCAATATTATACTGTTGTGATAATTTCTTATGCTGCAAAAGAACCGATGGAGTTGTTGAATTTTGGTCTCTTGTATTAAGCAATTCCGTATGTGGTGTTGTTGGTGTGCCCATTCTACTATTGTTTGTAGTAGCTAATGGAGTATTTGCAGAACTTGGGGTCATTGCCTCATTAGTATTGTTTGGCATACTATTGCCATTGTTAGCACTGTTCGCAGTAGATGGTTTGCTCGTCTTACCTTTCTCCTTTGATGTTTCTGTAGCCATTTCCATTAACAGTTTCTTGGTACGATCTACCAATGACATTGACATTTCCGAGGGTTGGGTTTGCTGTTGTTGTTGGGACTGATTTATGTTTTCATTTGTTGTTGGAGCCCCCGTTGTTGTCTGTGATTGGGGTTGTATAGTAGGGTTATTGGTATTGTTTGGTACAACTGGTGCTGTCAAAGTATTATTAGACGTATTTTGAGATTGATTTTGACTTGCGAGGTATTTCTTCATAGCATTTTGTCTTGCGTAAACGTTTGGTTGCCCCAATGATTGTAAAGAAACGTTAGCCAGTTGCAATTGAAGTTTCCAAATTGGATTGCTTAGCAATGTTGGGTCTTCTAAATGTGGATGGAATAATGGATTGTTTGCATTGGCGTTAATGGAAGCTATAGCCAAACTTTGAGATGGTGCGTTTGAAGACATGGAAGTATTATTTGCATTTGGGCTTGTGTTGTTGTTCATACCCATGTTGGCGTTACCGTTGGTCAATTGATCTAACAGTTGATGTGAGGCAGATAACATAGGATTGTTGTTGTTGTTGTTATTTGCGTTTATTCCCCTTGGGCCGTTCCCCAAGTTATTTGGCAAATCATTGGAATTCATCAAACCTGGTGGTGGCATTGGGTTATTGGATAACCCATGCAGTTGTTGATGTAGAGTATTGGGGGTTCCATTTGGTAATTGCTGTTGTTGTTGAGATAAAGAAGGATATCCCATTAATGAAGGTTCATTCATAGTTCTTCCTTGGTCCTTTGTCTCTTATGTGCAGTATTAGTGTATTATCCTGGTAAAGAATGTGTCTTAGATGAGTGATCGTGAGTATGCGTCTTTAAGTCTTAATCATGCAATCGTGCCAGTGTTATAGTGGAACGAAATTTTTCAGACTGGACCTAGCTTTGTCGACAATAAAGTGTGTCTTTGTGTGGATAGCGGAGGGTTGCGTGTATGGAGGGATACGGGGGAGCTTGTTGAAGCAGTGGATTCTTGGTTCTTGTTGTTGTTTGTCTGTGTAGCCAGGGATGTTGCGTATCCGTCTGTTCTGACTGATTGATAGTTATTTATCTATTAGTTGTTCATGAAGTATTCCGGCGTTACCCGGCGGCGTTTTCAGATTGTATATTATATAGATTACATTATTATTATATTATATTATTAGTTATTGTATTGTTGTAATATATCAATGCGGTACCACTATCCAGGTGGAAGAGCATCCACCAAAGATACGTACACCGTTGGGCAGACCAGACATGACGGTATTGAGCGGCGAGCTCATATTGGAGTAATCGTTCACATCTTCTTGTTGGGATTCCTGTTGAGACTGTAATCTTCCACAGTTCCCATGCTCTCCCCACCCCCAACAGGACACTTGTTGTGTTTTGTCGTGCTTGTCTGGCAGGACTAGGATACCATGTTCACTCCCAGTAGTGAATCCTTCCACTGATAAGGAGCGGTTCTCTTCATTCTGGAATATTTGGCCAAAAGTCCCGTATCCATACGAGTAAATCTTGCCTTCCTTTAATATATGAATGGAAGACCACATACAACTGACTTGTATTCCCTTTTGGTCCGCACGTAGCCATTCTTCCCTTTGGAACCCCTTCGGTATATTACCCTTGATATCGACAATTTGTCCCAATTTATTCACGAACACAATGAAATCCTTCCCCATGGAAACGTAATCTAGAATGTCAGTGGTCGATTCAAATATCTTTATCGGCTGGTCCACCTTCTTACCTGTTCGGGGTTCAAACAATTGGCATTTCATATTGCTACCCCATCCATAAACCGTAGATTTGGTCCCCGTATTGACCAAGACACAACAATTTTGGAACGATGAGAATAGTTTTACCTCGTCATCTTTCCCAAATGCCATCACCTTCTTAAATATATCGCTCTTGCACATTCCACCTAATCCCAATTCCCCCTTCCCACCGATTCCACGGCTCAATATTTCATTCTGGGAATTGCAAATGACAGTAAATTCCCAACCACAAGTCACGTCTTTGTATCGACTCTCCGAGTCATTCAGCAAGTGCCATCCTTTCAATATCTCTGTACCGGTATCGTCCCTAATTTCACGCATCGAGTTATCACCCGTACCATAGCAGGTCCCATCAGCCATCAACATCAACGTGTGGTTCCCGCCACAGGCGATCTTCTTCAAGGCAGTCTCGTTCATGAACGTCAGTTGCGGGACAATGAAGTCTGCGTCCGTCTGTGGAAGCCCCAATTGATAGTTCCCATTAGATCCAAATGCGTACACTTTCATCCCTTGCTCAACGGGCATCACACCATCTCATTGTCGCACTATCCATGGTCAAATATATGCTCTTCCCTCTTATATATGACCAATACACGAAAATGGGTCCACACCCATTTACTTGACGCGTCTGAAAAATTATCAAACAAACATCATGTCTTCAAATCATATCTACTCACAAGACACACGATCCATCTCAGCTCCCAGTTCCCATATCCACTAGACATCCATCATGACGGACCCCTACGAGCCCAACGACGTGCAAGTCCCAGAGACATCTTCTCCCTCCAAACCGCTGCAACAGGACCCTTCATCCTCACCGCTGAAACCATTGCAACCGCCGCCATCGGCTACTTTGCGTGACAAGTTCACATACAGTCCTAACACAACGCAACCAGCATCCAATAACAACAGCAACGCCTCCTCCTCTCTTGCAGGCCAGGAGTCGGCCCTCGCAAACCTCACCGCTGCATTCCCGGACTTCTCCCAGACACTGATCCTCGCAGTGCTCAAGTCCAACTCATATAACCTAGATCTCGTCACCCAGAGACTTAACAGGATCAAACAGCAACGAGAAAATTGGAAGGCCACTCCAACAACAAGCTCTCTGGCCACGAGACTTGGGTCATTGAAGTCCAAACCGAAGGCTCCCGCTTCGTCCAAGATCGTTGTGGATAAGCAGAAAGGATCCATATATGATAGGTATTCCTCTGTCATTAAGGCCCAAACACATTTAGAATATGACCCTGGTTTGTTGAAGAAGGTCCAGGAGGGCGATAGGAGGAAGTTTAAACGATTAGTCAGGGAGAATGACATGACTTTGATTGATGATCCGAGGAAGAAGGTTAAGGGTAATGGGAATAGTAATTCCGCTTTAGAAAAGGCCCTTTTTGCCCTGAGTCAGAGAAAGAAAGAGGAGAAATTGCAGAGGAAGAACAAGAAGAATGTATTGACTTTGGCTGACGATGAAGACGAGGAAGACGAAGAAGAGGATGAACAATTGAGTGTGGAAGAATTTAGTGGGGATGAATATGAAGAAAGAGCCACTTTGAAAAATATTGATGATCAAGTGTTAAAGTTTATTAATGAATCTGATGTGTTAGATTTGACCGATTTGGCTGATACCACGTTCAAGAAGGCAGAAATTATTGTTTCCAGGAGACCGTTCCAATCGTTAGATCAATTCTTACAGAGTGAATTTATTTCTGAGGAAGAGGCCAAGAAGACAACGAAAAAGACTAAGGGAAGAGGTCATAACAGTCAGAAAAATGAGAGTGAAAGATTACTGGAAAGAATTACATTGGCAATTAGAGGTTATAACGCCATTGATTCGTTAATTAAGAAATGTTCCTCGTATGGTAAACTGATTGAATCGCAAATGGCTAAATGGGGGATCACTATGGATGATATTACAAATAACAATGAATTGGATGTCATGGAAGAGGATGGTAATTTAGCTGTAGTGGAAGAATTTGATGAAAATGAAGTAAGTGCCACTGCAACGCCCGTTCCTATAGATTTGACATCACAGGATGATCATGACAGTGATAGTGATTTTGAAGATGAAGATGAAGAATATGATGATGACGATGATGAAGATGAAGATGCCGTGGTCATGCCTAAAAGGAAACCAAAACTTATTACTCCCCCTGAAAAGAGATCCGGTAATATTAAGTATTTTAAGGGTAAACCAAAATTGTTAGATTCCGAAGTTACATTGAAAGATTATCAACAAACTGGTATTAATTGGCTGAATCTATTATATCACAACCAAATGTCATGTATCCTAGCAGATGATATGGGGTTAGGTAAGACATGTCAAGTCATTTCATTTTTTGCCTATTTAAAACAAATTAATGAACCTGGTCCTCATTTAGTGGTCGTCCCCTCCTCCACTTTAGAAAATTGGTTGAGAGAATTTCAAAAATTCTGCCCCACTTTAAAAATTGAGCCATACTATGGTTCACAAAATGAAAGAGCAGATTTACGTGAAATATTGGAAAGAACCGCTGGGCAATATGATGTGATAGTCACAACTTATAATTTAGCGGCCGGGAATAAATATGATGTTTCCTTCTTAAGAAATCGCCAATTTAATGTGGTGGTCTACGATGAAGGGCATATGTTGAAGAACTCTATGTCTGAAAGATTCAACAAATTGATGAGAATTCAAGGTAATTTCCGATTATTATTGACAGGTACTCCACTACAGAATAATTTAAGAGAATTGATGTCATTATTAGAATTTATTATGCCTGCCCTTTTCATTTCCAAGAAAGAATCACTTGCCTCTGTGTTCAAACAACGTGCTAAGACTACCGATGATAATAAAGGACATAATCCATTGTTGGTGCAGGAAGCCATTGAAAGGGCCAAGACGATGATGAAACCATTTATTTTAAGAAGACGTAAGGATCAAGTGTTAAAGCATTTACCTGCAAAGCACCACAAGATTGAATATTGTATAATGCAAGATCTTCAAAGAAAGATTTATGATAGTGAAATTAAGACAGTGATGGAACACAAAAAAATGATTCTTGATGGAACATTGCCAGATGATCCCAAGGAAAGGGCCAAGATACAATCTTCAAGTTCTTCTAATTTGATAATGACCTTAAGAAAGGCTGCATTGCACCCATTATTATTCAGAACAATTTATAATGATGCTCTAATAGCCAAAATGAGTAAGGCGATCATTAATGAACCACAATACAAGGTGGACGGTAACATAGAGTTCATTAAGGAAGATATGAGCGTTATGACAGATTTTGAATTGCATAGATTATGTCTCAATTTCCCCAATACACTTTCACGTTATCAATTGAAAAACAAAGAATGGATGAATTCTGGGAAAGTGGATACTCTTTGCCGACTCTTAAAGGAAATAATCTTTGAACGAAAGGAAAAAGTCTTGATATTTTCTCTTTTCACTCAAGTTCTTGACATTTTGGAATTGGTACTGTCCGAGTTGAATTACAAGTTCTTGAGACTAGATGGGTCCACGCAGGTTAACGATAGACAATCCTTAATCGATAAATTCTACGAGGATGATACAATCCCAATCTTTATTCTGTCTACCAAGGCAGGTGGATTTGGTATCAATTTAGTTTGTGCAAATAATGTTATCATTTTTGATCAAAGTTTCAATCCGCATGATGATAGACAAGCCGCAGATAGAGCGCATCGTGTGGGTCAAACCAAAGAGGTAAATATCACCACACTAATCACTAAGGATTCCATCGAGGAGAAGATATTCCAGTTAGCAAAGAACAAGCTGGCCCTGGATTCGCACATCAGCGAAGATGACGGTAAGAAGGCAGACGACGCCCTGGAGGACAAGGTGAGCGACATATTGGAGGGCATCCTGTACAAGGAGAACGAGACGAAGGTGGAATGAAACCCGTCCGTCATATTTATTCCAACAACATACGACGACACTCATGCATGGATAGATCGATGTCTGTTGTATCATGTTGTAGTTAATTAGTTTACGTTAAGATAGGTTACATAATAACAAATCACTGCGCGATTTTCGCGTGACAAAGAAAGGATTTGCATGGCTCGAATCTCTTGTGCGGTTCTTCTCAGGTGCCAGCGATGATTTAGAGAGATAGCAGAGATCGTGTAGATCCTTGCTACCAAAAGGCAGTTATAAAAGATGGCAAGGAATTTGGGGCCCCTGAGACAGTTTTTTTCATAACTTACCGCTTGTGTAACGTTCATATAGTAATTAAAGCCTCCCAGGTTGATGAAGAGATTTGTTCAAATGCGGATGCTGCTACAGAAAATTCTCTTTATTTTGCTTGCACTTCAATTTGCAACATGTTTGGAGTTTGAGAGATCCGCTGTTTTCGATTGCCTCGATAGTGTTAAAGTTGTTGATGATGGGATTACTGTCGATTCTGGCATGGATGCTTAATTCCAGCAATTCTCCCAGTTAAATATCTCCGGTGATATCACTAACAATGGTTTATTCTGTGCCGGTTTCTACGCTACCAGTGGGCAGGACATTAGTATTTCTTCAGGTACTGTAGTAAATAATGGTAAGATATTTCTCAGTAACTGGGATCAGGATGCTTTAATTTTTACCGGTGAAAGTCTTTACAACTATGAGTATATTTCAATCAGTTCAGCATCATACGGTGTATTCTTCTCATTTCCAACAAATTTTGTTAATGATGGATTCATTTTTCTGTATAACCTAGATACAAAGACCACATTTAAAGGTCCAGAATCCGGAATTATTAATAATGGACTAATCACTATGCATGGAATGCCTCTTTATATGTCACCTATTGTAGGCACAGGATGTCTAGATTTGGGGAGTCAAGGAGATTTGATCTCTTTTAATGTCTCGCTTCCATTTAATCATACTCTGTGGATTCAGGGAGGCGGTTCTTACAATGTAAACATACATTTTACTGGACCACCTCTATCTTCCAACAATATTGTTATACGAGGTTTTGATACATCACATGTAACAAAATTCTTTGCGGATTCCTATCCTACTACAACTGATCCGAATTTATTTAGCTATTCCTATAACAACCTTACAGGTATATTGGATTATATGACACCAGGCGGTACATTCACTTTCAACATTGGGACAGGCTTCAACGATACCAGCTTTGAGTTAACTACTCCTGGAACCATGGTTATACAGCCGCTGGCTGTGGCACAAGAGCGACCATCTAATTGCCCCACAGACCCTTGGGGAGTCAGCGGGTCCTTAAATAATTGTCGAGGTCCACCACCACTTAACAATCCTGACATTTTTACTGGATCTTACTATCAAGATAATATTACCGAGATCATTTCATACTATACGACTCTTGCTTCTGACAGGTTGCCTACTACCATAAGAACAGTCAGTTATTATATTCCGTCGATTACTGTACCGTCTGCATATTTACTTACGGTAACCATTCCCTTCAAAACTCTTACTAAATTAATTTCGTACTATACGACGCCTAGAACATTTATGGGTATAACAGATCTTCCTTACATAGCAACGACAATTATTACATTAAGTGGACTGCCCTCGCCATATACTACGACGTTGACGACAGATAGCATGACCGTTTCAGGGATAGTTTCATTTTATTCCGGTGGATCCAGCACCAAGACATTAACACTTGCCTCCACATCATTCTATACTCAATATACAAACATCACGACAACTGTGACGGAGTATCCCAGGGGTACTATTTTCCCAACAAGTTGGATTTCAAAAGAGATTAGTGGAACGGCCACTATCACGTACTCTACATCCATGGAAACGTATGTCGTGAAGACGCAGGCCTGATTTTTTTTAGTTTAAGCCTTATTTAAGAAACTTGTATTGTAGTGCACCTAATATTATTAATATACGTATAATTTATGACACTTAATGATGCCCTAACTAGTTACTTAACTCTTTAGCGCGGTGTGTGGATGTTCAACCCTAAACAGATTTCAATAGGCAAAACCTGTCTTATTTCGGAAGGAACAAAATTTGGGAACGATTGATCAATCAGTTGGACGAAAGTCTTTGATAAGATCAGACTCCGAACAAGAGACACATTCCGTGACTAGCAAGCGAGATTCATATCTGACCGTTGGCTCATATTTACTCAACCGAACCATCATATTTGCACAGCGTTCAAAGACTTCTTCCACGAAATAGACACCCATTTATCAGAAGAGGAGTCAGCAAGAAGCACCCTCAACAAAATAGTCAGCTACTTAGTACATACAAATTTCAATCATGAGCTCCTCCAGTAAGGACTCTGTCACTATGGAGGATCGTTCCAAGCACGTCTCAGAACTTCTTAAAGTGTTGATGGATATAAACGTCATGAATGGTGGTAATACAGACACTGCAGAAAAGATGAAATTACATGCAAAGAACTTTGAAAGTGCTCTATATGCAAAATCTTCATCAAAAAAGGAATATCTGGATAGTATGCAGGAAAAGGTTTCTGCCATGCGAAATACAAGAGATGCTAGACAAAAAGCCATAGACCAAAGGACGGATCAAATGAATATGCAGCGATCACAGCAGCAACAGCAACAGCAAGCTTCTAATAACTATATTCCTCCCGCAAAATTCAATAACAATGGTAATAATAACCCAAATGGTAACATCAATCCTCAAGCTTTCATGAATCAACAGGCGCAAGCAAGACAACAAGCTGCCTTGCAATTGAAGAATAGACAAGCTGTTCAACAGCAGCAGCAACAACAACAGCGTGCTCAATTAAGTCCGCAGCAACAGCAGTTGATTAATCAAATGAAAATCGCACCTATTCCTCGTGAGTTGCTGCAGAAAATACCCAATATTCCACAAGGTGTGACGACCTGGCAACAAGTCACAGAATTGGCTCAACAAAAAAGATTATCTCCTCAGGATATGCAAATTGCCAAAGAAATGTACAAGATTCACCAACAGTTGTTATTGAAATCTAAACTTCAGCAGCAGCAGCAACAGAGAACCAATGGAAACAACAATGATAATGGCTTAGTTCCAAATAATCAAATGCAGCAGCAACAGCAACAGCAACAGCAACAGCAGCAACAACAAAGGAATGTACCTGTTAACAGTAATGGCAACCAGCAGAGACCACAGAATCAATCGAGAGAGTTACCAAACGTTCTTGGCCAAATTAATCAGATCTTTTCTACAGAGGAACAAAGAGCTTTGTTGCAAGAGGCCATGGAAGCATGTAAGAATTATCAAAGAAACCAATTTGGAAATGCTAATGTTCCTGACCAAGCTAGACAATTATTCATAAGAAAGTATATAAACCAAAAAGCCTTGAAGAAGATTCAGACGATTAGAATGGCCCAACAGTCTGCTGCAGCCGCTGCTAACGGTAATATACCCAAATCACAATCCAATCAGCCCGTACCGTCTCAAAGAAACAATGGTCAGCAACCAACACCATCTATTAACGGATTTAATGGTAATGCAAACATGAATCAAGTACCTAATCCACAAATAAATAATATGCCACCTACATCAAACGGAGCCCCAATGCAGAATCAACATCAATTAACACCACAACAAAGGGCTGCTCAACAACAACGAGTAATGCAAATGCTACAACCCACGCCTCAGGATATTGAAACTGTTAGAAAGATATCATCCGATGCCTCAAGAACACCACTAAGACTGTCTGATATCACTAATTCATTATCACCTCAGGAGAAAGAAGAAATCAAGAGAAAATTACAAATGAATCAGCAATTGTTTGCACAGGTTAGTAATTACGCACCCCAGGTTTATGTGTTTACTAAAAGTGAAGGTTTCTTGAAGGAAGTGTTACAGTTGAGAATATTTGTTAAGGAAATTTTAGAAAAATGTGCAGAAGGAATTTTTGTCGTGAAATTGGACACAGTTGATAAGTTAGTAATGAAATATCAAAAGTATTGGGAAAGTATGAAATTGCAGCTTCTAAGGAGACAGCAATTGATCCAGGAACAACAGGCACAGAATAACCAAACTCAGGGACAAAACAATAACAATAATGTTAATGGTGTTGCCAACCCACCGATTTCTCAGCAACAACAAAGAGTTCAAGGATCGATGCAGCAGATTCAACAACAAATGCAACAAAAGCAGTGGCAACAAACACCGCATCTCAATAACAATACTGGAACCACGACACCGGTGGTTTCTGCAGTTCCAAGTAAGAGTAATATACCTGCCTCGAATTACCAACAAATGGTTTCAAGTAATATTGGTCCTGTTATGAGTAATAAAACCGCATCGGCAACACCAGCCCTTTCAGAACGAATCTCACCAAAGAAGGAAGCTAGTGTAAAAGGCAACAGAGGAAAATCTGTAAGCAAGAAAAATTCTCCGGCGACCGCCACGGCTACTTCAGGCACCATAAATCAAGCTACGCCGAGCAACATTGTTGGAAGTAAATCAAATACCCCCATGGTGGGCAATTTTGCATCTCCATTAGTTCCTAATAAAACTTCTACACAACAGCCACAAAATTCTCCATCACCATTAACCGTTCCTGTAGCCAATATTGCTAATAATAATAATAATAAAATGAATCCATATAGAGGAGAAGAAGAGAAGTTAGCAGATTTGAACATTAAGAAAAGTGAAATTATGTCAAGATTTAAGCATCGTAGAGAAGTCTATGGTGAATCACAAATTGATTTATTCCTTCTAACTTTAGGTGATTGTCTAGGTTGTAAAGATGGCAATATGGAGCCCATATATGAAATTCCACAAATTATGATTGATCATACTAATGGAACTGGGAAGAAGAAAGTTACTAAGGCGGTTCAAAGAATAAGGGATCGTGATGTTGTTAATGTTAATGTAAGGGATAATAAATTAATAATGCAAAGTAAGAGTAAACCAGAAGATAGGAGTTATACCATTGACATTAGGGATGTGGCTTCTGTGTTCAAGAATGCTAGTGGACTCTGTAATTTAACAGATATGAGTATATCGCCTAATATTAAATTCAGTGAGGGGACTAACAAGAAGAAAAGAAAGTTACAAGACGTGGATATCAGTCCTGTAGGATCTAATACGTCGCCATCTTCATCATTAATGAGTGAATCTAAGAGAATTAAGATTGATTCTCCTGATGATATGTTTATGGGGAAGACTTCCGTTAATGAAGATACGGCTGATATGGATAAAACAAACTTGAATGTCGCTCAAAACATATGGGATTGGAATTATTGGGAAACTGTAAAACAATGAATGCATTTCTACTGTTTTAGACATTTCAAAAGGTAGATACTTCAATTTTTTCTTTTAATTAAGAGGTTAATTAGATATTTAACAATTCTTTATTATAATATATGAACTAACATGAATCATAGTAAAATATATATAGACTTTCAAGTAAATTGATAAAAAATATTGTATAGCACTTTCCAAATAGTTTTGAGAAAAAATAAGAATGGTATATTATGTTTAATCCAAAAGCTTCATTTCGATACCTAATAAAGTACATCCGATAGTATTAAAGGAAATGAATAAAGCAGAAAAGATTGGTATAGTTTCCGTTAAAGATGCCACTATCCCAAATGAGGCATATAATCCGAATCTGTTAAAAAATATTTCTTCTCTTCTTCTATCATCGAATCCTCTTAATCTAAACATTTTTGAGAAATAAATTTTGGAGACGAATGGGGCAATAATTACACTAAAAATAATTGGGCCAAATATGGGCAAAAATGATATGGATAATAAAATGGATAAGACAATGAACCCAATCCCATATTTCATTGTCTTATAAGGTAAATAATAGGTCCAAAAATAAAGGCTGTTGAGAGGGACAAAGTGTTTTGTGGGTCTCGCATCTTTATCTACTGTTAACCCATAAGTCTTCATACACACGATGGTAAGTTGGTTATTAAAATGGGACATTCTTAGAAATAACATTGTGAGGAGATTTGCATGTAGTAGTGAATGTAGCCCAGTGAGAATGAACCCAAATGGACCAAATACAAGCAGAATTGAAAAGTAGACAGGCGTAATGGTGACCCAATAGATTCCGAACACAGTTGCAAATGAAAGACAATATAATAAGTATAAACGAGTAATTGTCGGCATATAACCGGCAACATTCAATTGCATCTCCTTGAATCCCTTAAATGGGTAATAGTATGGCTTTATAGAGAAGAAATCGCTCAAGAAGGAAGATGTCATCAAAGATATTCTGGACCACCTTTCAGTTAGTTCCTTTTTGTAAACTTTCACCCCATATTCATCAAAGGGGATTGCAACTTCAGGAGCTTTTTCATACTTCTGCCTTCTATCAAATTTATATGCCAGGCCACCTAGTCCTGTTAATGCCAGAGATGTTGCGATACTCATGTTGTTTCTTCTATTTGTTGTTTTTCTTCTTCTCTTCTTCTTCACTACCTTGTTCCACAATTGGTTTGTTTATATTCAAATACAGGAAGTAAACACCCTTAAAGAGAAGAAACTAAAGAACTAGGAACTTGGAACTATGTTCTTACTCTTGCGTATTTATAGTCTTATTCCGTCGCCACTTTCTTGTCACTTTGTGTCATTTCCCCGTAACTGTCCGAACTTTCCTGTCCGAGCACTCCGGGTAACGTTTTTACGGTCGCCACCAATAACCAACACATTTTATTAGATAGTAAGATGGAAGTGAAGGATCGCAGACACCAGGTTCTAGTCGAGAGTATAATCCAGAATAACTAAGGCTAGTGTATTGTTTCTATTTACTAACTAACAAAGAAGCAAACTCGGGTTTGTGGAACAGATCTCTTAACCCCAATCTCATCTGCTTATGTAAGCGATCCTTGTCTGCTTATTCTATCCATTTATCCTTTCTTCCTTTGTTGACCCTTTTTTTCAAACAATAGAATCTACCAAAAATATAACGGTTGCACACAGGGATAACGAATAACAAAGGGAAACTACTATCCTTTGGCTCTCACTCAGATTTGCCTTTATCATCCTTTCTATCAGTTACCGAGCAAAAATACAGTTTTCACTCTGTCACTCTCCCTAAACTTATCGCATATACACATACACATACAGGAGAGAAAATATCCTATTCATTTACCCAGTATACCTCCTACACACACAGTTAACCATGCCGTATATAGGAGCATCAAACCTTTCGACAAATTCTTTTATAAATTTGAAAGAAAAACATTCTATAAAGAACAGGATATCGGAGACAGGATCGCACTCAAATGCAAATTCAAATTCGGGTTCTGTATCGATAGCATCTACCACTGATACGTTGGGGTCGCCAAATTTAAAACAAATAACTAATATGGATAATTATCCAACGAGTGATTTCTCAACAAGTGATGTATCAACGCCGCTGAAGCACTCCCTTTCCAATTCTTCATCAACAATGTTTCATAAACCACCAGTACCTCCTGCCGCATCATCATCACCTCTACCACCAGCACCTTTGGATGAAATTAGAGCTTTATCCTTGGACTCTACTTCTTCAACAAGTATAGATATTGACTCGAAAGAACTTTTCAATATACCAAATGAGTCAACTCACTCATATTCTTACAATCCTTTATCTCCAAACTCATTGGCAGTAAGGTTGAGCATACTAAAAAGGACACTAGAAATTATTATTGGGAATCCTGCCATGTTAAGAGAACCTGATGAAGATTTAACGTCGATGCCCACAAATAATAGTAGCGTGAAACATAGTAGAACAAATACGAGTTCACTTCACAAAAATACTTCTAATAATAATAATTATAATAATGATAAGATATTGGAGAGAACTCAAAGTTTAAGCAATAATCTCTTCCTTAATAATCCTTACTTTCATGGACGTTCAGAGAGAAGTAATTCAGTATCAACTGAAAAGTTGAGGGGAAGAAACGATTCAATGGCAAGTAATAATAGTATCGTTAACACTTTAACTGCCCCTACGGCCGCATTAAATGCATTCGTTTCAAATACAACACCATCCCTACAGCAACAAGAAACAAAACCTTCGTTAATACCACCACATGTAACAAAAGTTAGATCAAGCATTAGAAGAGCTAATTCATTGGCCTTCTTACCAACAAGTTGGAACAATTATGATACATCTATGCGTAGAATTTCAAATAGTCATAGAGAAAATTCTACTTCTAATTTGCCAGCAACTTTAAATTTTAGACACCCCTTTGCTACAAATAATGAAACCACACTTAATAGTGTGGATAATGAATTTGATGAAGAAAACGAAACTGAAAATCTATCTCCAGCTGGTGGTGCATCCATATCCTCACAGGGAGGTAAAACAAACTCGATCCCTTTTATGGATCCTGATTTGAGTGATTCAGTGGAATTAATAAATACACAAAGATCAAATCTTATCGCTTTATTGGATTTATTAAATGAAACTTTAGAGAATAACGCATCTCCAACTTCTCCAAGAGCTTCAGATTTACACATGATTTCATTATTGAATATAAACAAAATTATTCTTAATGGTAATGAATCCGGCGATAGTTACTCATCCAAAGCAGATCAACGGTCCCAAGCATTAAAAAAGACATTGCTTGATAGTCTTGCAGAACCATTCTACGAGCGTACCATTGTGGAAGAATCATTGATTGAAAGTGAAGAAGCAACAAGGGAAGAAGTAGATGATTTTGTTGGTTCAGATGACGCTGTCGCATTGGGTGATATGAGACCGCAACAGGATTATGGTCGTATATTAAGAACGTTTACCTCCACAAAGAACTCAGCACCACAGGCTATCTTTACGTGTACTCTAACCAATCCTTGGAAATTTAAAGCAGCTAATGATTTAGCCTGTTTGTTATTCGGGATTTCAAAGAATGCATTGAAGGCATTGACTTTACTAGATTTGATTCATACTGATAGTAGGCCATTCGTATTACATAAGATTTTATCCACAGAAGGTCAAGAATTAGTGTTTGCAGGTGAAATCATTGGTATCATCCAACCAGGTGCAAATAGTAATTCATCGGGTTTAATCTGGGCCTCATTTTGGGCCAAGAGGAAAAATGGTTTGTTAGTATGTGTTTTTGAAAGAGTTCCTTGTGATTATGTTGATGTGCTATTAAATTCAAGTGACTTTTCTGTTGAAAACATTGTAAAGAAAAGTGGACTATTAGATGAAACTGATTTGAAGAATACAAACTCAACACAAACTATAAATCATAATGAAACGCATCCAAAATTTGAACTGGGTGTATTTGATGATAAAGATGAAGATGATGATGATTCTGAAGATGAAGATTCAATTGCACCAAAGCAAAAGGAAGCGACTAAAACAGTAAAATTTGCCAACGATGTACGTGATCTCGGACAGATTAGTCAATCTTTAAAACAATTAATTGAAGACGTTTGCGATGGAAAACTGACGTCACCAGATGATGATTTGTTACCATTATCTCTTAGGGTCTCCAATCATATTAATCAGAAAAGATATTTCACTTTAAATCATCTTTCATCAAACATTCCATGTGCTGTTTCCTCATCTATCTTAGAAAATGAGTTAAAGTTAAAGATACATAGTTTACCATATGAAGCAGGTCTTTTTATTGTGGATTCTCATACTTTACAATTAATAAGTTTTAACAAGTCCATATCCAAGAATATGTTTGGACATCATTTTTCCGAGTTGGTTGGTAAATCAATTACTGAGATTATCCCTTCATTTGCCAAGTTAATGGATTACCTTAAGAAGAAATTTCCACACTTAGATGTTAATACATCAAGAAATCAAGGGTTGGTCTTAACAGAACATTTCTTCAGAAAGATGCAAGCAGAAATGCTTGGTGATCCAAGCAGTTTCTACACTTCTGTAGGTATTGATGGTCGCCATCAGGATGGTCGAACCATTAAAGTCGATTTCCAATTACGTGTTATGAATGCAAACGTCATTCTGGTTTGGATTACTCATTCAAGAGAAGTGGCATTAGCTGATTATTCCACAACTCCCTCCCAATTACAAATGTTAAAGGAAAAAGATCTTTCAGTCTTTGGAAGTACGAGTAGCTCAAATATTTCATCAAAGAAATCCTCTGGTAAATATTCTATTGGATCAATTGATGATAGAACTAGCCTTTCTGTTAATACAAGTCATGATAGTAAATCGAGACTTGAAGTGACAACTAATAGAACGATGTCTGACATTGGTTCTGTAGACGATGAAGATGAAATTGATGATACCGGCAGTGAAATAATGGTCGAAGATCCGGAGACTAAACATAAATTAGAGTTGGCCAAGATATATTCCAGAAACAAGTCACAATTTGTTAAGGGTAATTTTAAAGTCGATGAATATTTAATTAAGAGTAAATGCTTTTCAGAAACAGGATCAACAACAACCTTGGAAGAAGATGTTCCATCGGATACATCATCTCCGCCAAATGAAGTGACTGCAGAACCTCAAACAACATTCTTACGCAAGCCAGCAAAGAAGATTGGTAGTGAAAAGCATATCAAAAAGTTTTCTGATTTCTTAATTCTACAAAAGATGGGTGAAGGTGCCTATGGTAAAGTAAATATGTGTATCCACAAGGTGAAGAAATATATTGTTGTCATCAAGATGATTTTCAAAGAAAGAATCTTGGTAGATACATGGGTTAGAGATAGACAATTAGGTACTATTCCATCAGAGATTCAAATTATGGCAACCTTAAATAAGAAACCACATGATAACATCCTGAGCTTATTAGATTTCTTTGAAGATGATGATTATTATTATATCGAAACACCCGTTCATGGTGAAACCGGTTGTATTGATTTATTTGATTTGATTGAGTTTAAAACAAATATGACCGAGTTTGAGGCAAAACTAATTTTTAAGCAAATTGTATCCGGAATTAAACATTTACATGATCAAGGTATTGTGCATAGAGATATCAAAGATGAGAATGTGATTGTTGATTCAAAAGGGTGTGTTAAGATTATTGATTTTGGTTCCGCTGCATACGTTAAGAGTGGGCCATTTGATGTCTTTGTTGGTACCATTGATTATGCAGCACCTGAAGTGTTAAGTGGTGAACCATACGAAGGTAAACCTCAAGATATCTGGGCAATTGGTATCTTGTTGTACACGATCGTCTTTAAAGAAAATCCATTTTACAATATCGATGAAATCTTGGAAGGGGAATTAAAGTTTAATAATTCCAACGATATCAGTGAAGATTGTATTGAGTTGATTAAGAAGATCCTTATTAGATCAGTTCCAAAGAGACCTTTAATTGAAGAGATTTTCAATGATAAATGGTTAATCCTCTGATTTATTTATTCTGCATATTGTACTCGCATGTTACAACCAATTACGTTCTCATGTTCATACCAAAAGAAGTTTATTTGTTCGTCTTTTTATTTCTCTAATTATACCTTTGAAAGGAAAAGTTCCATAATATATACGTCATTGCTAATGATTATACTCATAATCGGACATATTTTTTTATCCCAAGGAACTTTGTAATATTTCACCTGCTTAATTACTATTTTAGTTGACATTTTATATAAATTCATTTTAATTAATTAGTTACCAATAACATTTTTCAATAGTTTGAATCTCTTGCCCATCTACTCATGGGATGGATTTTTCTAGACCAGTTGGGGGATATGTTTCGAACTAAAATATATAGATGCATTACATTTATTTTCAAAACAAAATACACTGAATCTTGGTATAAAATACATATACAAGAGTTTTCTCTTTTCTTCAATTATATAAATTATTTAATTTTTAAACTCCAAAAACACCATAACATATTTTACAAAAAGGGTGAAATAAATATTAATTTTTTTTTTCAAAAATCATAACCTCCAGTCTATCACTGTCAGTAGGGATATACGAAAAGTGTCCATTTTCCTTTATTCAAAGTGTTGGGTTTGAAGCGGCAAGATGCTTTAAGCTTGTTCAGCCTTTATTACCCGGTTTCCGTGATTAGAATTCAAAGTTCGCTAAGGGGCCAAAGAAGAAATTTCAAACAAAACAACTCGACAATCAACTTGCGGTGGTTAACAGGAGTGTTACTGAATATTGTACAAAGATTCCTCCTTTAAAATCCTATTCGAAAGAATAACAATAACAGATACAAGATAAGGAAAAAGAAATGGAACCTGAAGCTGATGTGTATCCATTGGCTCTCCTAATGGACGAGCTAAAACACGACGACGTCTCTACGAGAGTGGAAGCCATGAAGAAATTAGATAAAATTGCCCTCGCATTGGGTCCAGAAAGAACCAGGGACGAATTGATTCCCTTCTTAGTCGAGGTCGCTCAAGATGATGAAGACGAAGTGTTTGCCGTGTTGGCAGAAGAATTAGGTCAATTTGTTCCATTTGTTGGTGGTTCTAAATATGCAACCGTTCTATTACCTCCTTTAGAGATTCTTGCTACTACGGAGGAAACTCTTGTTCGTGAAAAGGCTGTGGATTCTTTAAACACTATTGCCAAGGAATTATCCACCGATCAAGTTTTACAAAACATTATTCCATTGATTGAAAGATTGGCAAACGCAGATTGGTTCTCCTCTAAAGTCTCTGCATGTGGGCTATTTAAATCTGTCATTTTCAGAGTTAAAGATGATTCTCTAAGAAAGGATCTTTTCCAATTATACTCACATTTGGCACAAGATGAAACACCAATGGTAAGAAGAGCCGTTGGGAAGAATTTACCACCTTTAATCGACTTACTTTCAGAAAATCCAGATTTATCCACAAATCAAGACTGGGAATTTATTTCTAATATTTTCCAGATTATTATTAATGATAATCAAGATTCTGTTAAATTTTTGGGTGTTGATTGTTTGATTTCAATTTCTAAGTTTTTCAACATTAAAAATGATCCATCTCATTCGCAAGAACTACTAAACTCTGCGATTAAATTGATTAATGATGAAGCTTGGAGAGTTCGTTATATGGCAGCTGATAGATTTGAAGATTTGACAGCTCAATTTGCCAACAATCAAGAATATATTAATGAATTAATTGAGCCTTTCCTAAATTTATGTGATGATAATGAAGGTGATGTGAGGAAGGCTATTGCAACTCAAATCCCAGGGTTTGCTAAACTAATTAATGATCCAACTTTGTTATTAACAAAGATTATTCCAATAATACAAAATCTAAGTATGGATGAAATTGAAGATGTTAGGGCTGCTTTGGCTTTGAAAGTTAACAACATTGCTGAATTATTAACTAAAGAACAAGCTATTCAGCATTTATCGCCAATATTGTTAAACATGCTAAGAGATGAATTTCCTGATGTTCGTTTGAATATTATTTCCAATTTGAAAGTGATAAATGATGTGATTGGCATTGAATTATTATCCGAATCGTTATTACCTGCTATTACAGAATTAGCTAAAGATGTAAACTGGAGAGTTAGATTGGCTATTATTGAATATATTCCAATCTTAGCGAAACAATTAGGTGTAGAATTTTTCAATAATCAATCATGTGAGTTATCTCTTTCATGGTTATGGGATACTGTTTTTTCTGTGAGAAATGCAGCTGTTAAGAATCTTACCGATTTAACCGAAATCTTTGGCTCTGATTGGTGTCGCGATGAAATTATTCCAAAACTACTACAATTAGATTCTCAATTATTAGAAAATTTCATTTACAGATTCACATTATTGACTACTTTAACATCATTATCTAAAGTGGTTGCACCAAAAGTTATCGTTGACCAAATATTACCTTTTATTGTAAAGTTAGCAGATGATGAAGTTCCAAATATCAGATTTAATGTTGCAAAATCATACCCTGTAATAATGGAAACACTACGAAAAGATTCAGAGAACCATACAGCGTTAATAAATGATACCATTAATCCTTCTTTACAAAAATTATGTAAGGATGACGATGTCGATGTAAGGTTTTTTGCAAACGAAAGTCTTGAGAAATGTAAGAGTTTAATTTCGGCATAGTACAATATTTGCCAGTTGTTTTAATTCTTCGTTGATCAATCTTAGAGAATCAAATGTTGTCATCATACTTTTTCTTTACCAAACAACCTTTTCAAATAAATATATATAAAACAAATCATTAATTTCTATGATATCTTTCTGGATTCACTCTCCTTACCAATTTGATATTTATTGTAATCATTAGGAATATTTTATTTAAAGAAAAATAATATTATTATAAATTAAGTTCATGAAAATAAGAACACTATACGTAAAATGAGCTAGCTTTCCTCTTTCTTCACAGCTATAGAAGAATTGTCGGTTTCCATTTTTATGTCCTCTAAAGTTGCTAAATCTTCTGGGATGAGATGATTATCTTCCTCCTTAACAGTAATATCGCTATGTATATTAGAAATGTCACTGCTATCCAAAATTGCCTCAGCCTTAATGTCCTCTTCATCTTTAATCTTATTTGCTTCTGCGTTTAAATACCTAACCCAACCTTCATAATCTGTCATATGCTTCCTAAAATCCTGTTCTAAACTTTCAAATTCCAGATATTTATTCTCTTTTTTTGGCTTATCATTCTCCTTTTTGATAATATCTGTCGGTATCTTACCTCTTGCCCTATCAATAATTTGACCATATCCAACCAATAAACTATTAATTTCACGCCAAAGAGGATGTGGTAACCAACTTTCTAATTCCTTCCTAGTTTCTTCAGGGTTTTTACTTTTTGGATTTACCCATTTGAATAGCCTACAGAAACGGTGCACATGAACATCCACACAGATCCCAGCCATTCTGCCCCATGCCTTTTGTAAGGTTAGATATGCCATCTTTGGACCTACACCTGGTAACGATAGTAGACCTGGTATATCAGTGGGAACATCCGATTGAAAATTATCTACCAACATCTGAGCAGTTTGTTTGATAAATTTTGCTTTCCTAGTATGGAATCCAACCTGTTTAATCAATTGATCTAAGGTCTCCTCATCAATTTGAAGTATCCCCTCTAAAGTGAGGCCTTGAGAAATATTCAATTCCTCGATACAATATCGCATTATATTTTCTACTCCTCTAGCAGTAACTTCATCTTTCGTTTGGGCAGATAACATAACACTTGTCAATACTTGGTACCTGTAATTCTTTGGTTCAATTTTATCCTTTGGAATACCGCATTTTTGGCCTATCGTCATCGGAATGGAAGATCCACCGATGAGGTCGACCGGCGTTATGATAGTACTTCTCATATTCCTTAATCTCATATAAATCTTCTTAAAATTCTTTGGTATGGGTTTCCCCGTATTATTCTCGAAGGCATTACCAGGCAATGGTACACTCCATCTATTTGGAACGTTCCCTGTTCTAGTGGCTAACCATTCAAAATAGTCCTTGTTATTCAAAGTTTTAACCCAATCAGTGTCCACATCATCTTGGAATGTGTTTGTAATCACCGATGTGGCCTCTGTCTTAATTTTTTTTGTACGTTTCGTCGTTGTAATGACCTTACTCTTCTCCTTCTTAACCGTTTTGGATTTCTTGAAATATTTCGATTCTGTCTCAGGCTCCACTTCCAATTTCAAGGATTTTCTGGTTCTCTTTCTTAATACCACGGCCATCCTCTCGAGTATCTTTCCTTATAAGCTTCTGTATTTAGCTATTTGAAATTTATTTGAAATGCCAAGTAAATTTTGACATGGAGTCTTTCATTTAGATAATAAATGTTACGTAAAAAATACCGCTGACTAATTAAGTATTATTATTATTATTATTATTACATAAAGGACTCACAGGATAACAAGCAAGAAGAACAGTATTATTATCAGAACAACAATAGTGAAGCAAGGTCCGTTATCCCTTGCTGTCTTTTCAAATATTTCCAATCTACGTTTAGCTCTCTCCAGGCCTCTCCCACTATTGTCCACTAAATTCTCCAAATCTGTTAGTAATTCTTCATTTTGGTTTGTTACCTCGTTGTTAATATCCAAAGATATCCCATGAGACCTTTGCACAGATCCTGACAGGTGATCCAGATGAGAATCTTGTTCCATCAATTTCTGTTGCTGCTGAATGAAAAGCTCCTGATTCGAGATTAAATTCGTAGATGAAGAGGATTGATAGTCGGATCGACTTGTTTCATTAGCATGAAATGACGAGAATAATTGAGCCTTATCCTGACTTAACTCTTCTTGTTCTTGTTCTTCGTCTGGATTATCCTTGTATGGTTGAAATTGCGACTGTAAAGGTGAAGCGTCCTTGTACTGTATGTCATCATCAAACCTGACTTTCTTTGAAGTAGACGTGCTAGTGGTACTACTTATCTCATCAGACGAGTTTGCCATTAGTTTTAAGGTCTTCTCAAATCTATAAATGTCTAGGTCAAGTGACATGCCCCCGATTTGGGTAAGTAGCTCATTATATCTATCAATGTAACCTTGGAACGTGTCCAAATCATCCTTTTTCTCAATGGGTGAGTCGCATATTTCGTTCAGTATACTAATGATCTTATTCAGGAGTGTCTTTAATCTGATATTATCGTCCGTGGATGGTGGAATGTTAAGGGTTGATATTAGCCTATGCCTCTCCTCTATCAAGTCTGTCAATTTATCAAGTTGTAATTCGCATGAAAGTTGAATGTTCTGCATGCTATGCTGTGGATATGCTTTGCTTGGGTATGGGTATGCTTTGTGACAATGAATAGAGTCGGTGGTTGAAGGTCTACTCCATAATATTCCACTTTACACTACTAAAATTATGTCAAAGCCTTATTATTATTCTAATTTTATTTTAACCCTAAGGGCTGAATAAAGTTAGGGCTTAAGTGCTTTCTTAATTAGGGTCAGGTTTTGTACTTGTTACCCAGCCTTTAAGAGGGTAACCTCTCCGGTTTATTATAAGTTTTTAATAACAAGGAACCTTTTTCAATAATGCATTCTCATGGACACATTCATTATTGCAGCATTGTATTTAGTGATCCACACGTTTTAATACCAATTTAAGGTTTTAGAGTACACATAGCAGACATCTCTGTTTTAGGTTTTGAAAGACTTACTTGCCTACTACGTAACGGACCATTCATTCGCATAAGATATAGATTTTTCCACTTCTCAAAACAGAAATAACGTAAAGAAAAGTCTGAGAGAATACAAATGAGTGAACAGGACTCCACTACACTTAACACTGAAACTACTAAGACGAAACAAACCACGACTGAAAGTAATCTACCAACTCCTGAACTAACCGATAAGAATTTACACTTATTGAAGAGAACTAGTCAGGATAATATTAAGAATTTGGAAGAAGACGAAGAAAGTGCTTTGAGTAATTTGGATTTTAACAATCAAGAAGATACTGAATTGAATAATTTGAATCTTTCAGAATATTGCATTTCTAGTGACGCTGACACAGAGAAAATGGGGTCTGATATTCTTCAAGAGACTGATGAATTACGTCCAAAGTTGATTCAATTGGTAATGAAAAATGATGAAATTGTGAATGATGAACAACAAAGTGAAGCAATTGAGAATGCTACAACACTCCCAATTGAAAGTAATAATGATATAACCGTGTCGTCGGAGAGGAAACATGACATTGATGAAGTAGATGATACTGTTGAGTCTTCCAAGAGAGTGAAGTTAGATGATGAAAACTTGGCACCACCAATAATAAACACAAACTCCGAACCTAATAATAAAGTAGAAGAAGTAGAAGAAGAAGTTGCTGCAGATGAAGATGACGATAATGAAGTCGGAGATGAAGAGGATGAAGCTGATGATGAAGAGGATGAGAATGAAGATGAGACCAAATTTGCTCTCCCGGAAGTACAAAATGATAAAGAGATACCGCCTTATTCAGATGAGGGAACCCTTGTTCGATCAACGGCTGATACCATTCCGGATCAGTATGATACATCAGTGAAAACGGAAACTGCACCTTTAGTAGAGGAACCTAAATTGGAGAAGAATGTAACGGAGGAAGAGGGAAACGAGGCTGAAGAAGAAGAAGAGGACGAAGATGAAGAGGAAAGAATTGAAGAAGATGAACAATCCACAGCTATTATTGATATGGAGAAGCAACGTCTTGATGCGTTGAAAGAAATAACGGACATTGAACATAAATTTGCAGAATTAAGACAGAAATTGTATGAAAATAAAATGGTACGCTTAGAGACTGAATTACAAATGTGTCTGGAGGGATCCCATCCTGAATTACAAGGTTATTATCAAGCCATTGCCTCGATTCGTGATTATAAACTTCGTAGAGCATACCAAAAGCAAAAATATGAATTACAATGTATTGATAAGGAAACACATGCGACAAGGACGTTTATTCATCAAGATTTTTATAGGAAAGTTAATGATGAAAGGAATAAATTATTAACAGAGACCACACAAACGTGGTATGATATTAACAAGGAAAGAAGAGAATTAGATATAAGTGTACCTAACCATGGTTATCATGTGCCCATTAAGCTTGCGGATCAAACTTTAAGTTGTATAACAGGGTATGCTGGACCTGCTCAATTGAAACTTGAAGGGGAATCAGTGTCTGAAAATCTTCAATGTGAAAATATTAATTTCAAATATAGGAGTAACCCTGTGGATAAATTAGAAGTTATTGTGGATAGAATGAGGTTGAATAATGAATTAAGTGATTTACAAGGTTTAAAGAAATACTTCAATGCGTTCCCTGGTGCTCCGACTTTAAATGGATTAAAGGAATCTGAAATAAATGATGATTTTAATCAAATTTCCAGATAATGTTGTAACGAATATATAATAATAATAATAATGCAAACAGACTATTGGTATATAAAATAATGGAATGAGTGTCCTCAAAGATACAATAAGCTTTTGAATAGGTAAAAGATGATTATAACGTTTTTTTTTTGATAAGCCTTGAAATAATATATAAAATTATATATGTAAAGAGGGATAATAATATAATAGAAAAAGGGAAAAGAACAATACCATTTGATGTTTATTTGTTTATTAGTTTAAAAACGCAATAATTTCATTGACGCTAATATACAACTTTGATATTGAAGAGCTTTAATAATAAATTCTTAAAATATTATCCACTCTATTTCAATGGGATGAAACGGGAGGTGGTGGCACCAGCTCTACCGTGTCTAACTGGAGTGTAAGTAATGGAGAATTCACCCAAGTAGTGACCCAACATTTCTGGTCTAATTTCAACGGTGTTGAAAGACTTACCGTTGTAGACACCAACGACGGAACCGATCATTTCTGGAACAATGATCATGTTTCTCAAATGAGTTCTCACTGGAGTTGGTTTTTCGTTTTCTGGGGCAGCCAACTTAGCAGCTCTCAATTTCTTCATCAAACCAGCTGGCTTGGAAGACAAACCACGAGCGAATCTTCTTCTAACTCTAGCTGGAGCCAACTTGACGAATTCTTCAGTGGACATTTCCATTAATTTTTCTAATTCGACACCTCTGTAGGAGTGGGACTTGAAAACTCTCTTTCTGGCGGCAACAGCGGCGGACATATTTGATCTACTTTAGTGTGTTGGTTCTGACGGTATTGTTTAATGTTAAATTGCAAGATAAAAATGCTAAATGCAAACGGGTAAAGCTTTAATTAGTGATTGGAACCATTGCAGTTGAGTGTTTGAATTGTCAGATTTGCCGGGAGCGAAAGTGACGAGGCGAAACGAGATGGGATGGGACGGGACGAAACGAGCGATCCGACTGCTAGAAGGACGCTCCTTCTGGATCCTAGGCAGAGTCCGTCTAACTTCTAGACAGAGCGCGCAAAACGACGCGAGACCAAAAACCGCTGGACATCCGGACATTCTTAATAAACCCAAACATCTAGAAAATATCTACGGATGTTTCTCAGGAATATCAAAAAACATTCCCATTCTATAAGATGGAAACAGTCACAAGAAAAGTTTAAGGGAGATTAGCGTAAAACGATACATGTCGTTTGCTAGCGTGCCATCTACTTTGGGGACTATCACTAAATCACTACGATACGATAAGACTATACCTTGCACTCCTATCATGCTAGTGTCTCATCACTGCCGTACATAATCCAGCACACCTTGCTAATCCGCAACCATCTCTTGTTCTACAGCATTCGAACCACGCAAGTTCACGTTTCTTCGACGCTGGTGCCCTCCCCACCCCCTTGCTTACATACGTATACATACGCGATAAACAAGACATTATGGTACTGAGCCCATGACTAATACTAGTAACAGCTCCTTGTATCATGCCATAACACAGGATAAATTACGTAATGGACTAACTGTGGTTTTTTCGCCGTGTCAAATGCTCCCCCCTTACGTAAGCATTTGGACACAATTCTCGCTGTCTCGGTCACGTGCCTCGAAGCCACAGTTTTCAATGCCGTGTTCTCGAAGAAAAAAAGTGAATAGTGCCAGAAACTGAAATTTCACTGTCATCTACATTTCACCATATATAAACCTCCAGCGAACAATGAACTTTAACACTGTGCTCTTCAAGTATGTCTCTCCTTCTTGTGCCAGAATAAAACCATCAACTATACTCAGGTATAACAACACTTTCAAGAAATTTCATCATACAAAAATGGTTCTAAAGGCTACTGATAAATTCGCTACCAAGGCTATTCATGCCGGTACTCACACTGACGTTCACGGCTCCGTCATCGAACCAATCTCTTTGTCTACCACTTTCAAGCAATCTTCTCCTGCTAATCCAGTCGGCATTTACGAATATTCAAGATCTCAAAACCCAAACAGAGAAAATTTGGAAAATGCCATTGCTGCTTTGGAAAATGGTAAATACGGGTTAGCCTTCTCCTCTGGGTCTGCTACCACAGCCACTGTCTTACAATCCCTTCCACAAGGCTCTCATGCCATCTCCATCGGTGACGTTTATGGTGGTACCCACAGATATTTCACCAAGGTTGCTAACGCTCACGGTGTCGAAACTACCTTCACTAACGATCTATTGAAAGAACTACCCAACTTGGTCAAGGAAAACACTAAACTGGTATGGATTGAATCTCCAACAAACCCAACTTTAAAGGTAACAGACATTCAAGCCGTAGCAGACGCCATTAAGTCGTTAAATAAAGATATCATCCTAGTGGTAGACAACACTTTCCTATCCCCATATCTATCAAACCCACTAGACTTCGGTGCAGACATCGTTGTCCACTCCGCCACCAAGTACATTAACGGTCATTCAGACGTTGTCCTTGGTGTCCTTGCCACTAACGATAAGGCCCTTTATGAAAAATTACAATTCTTACAAAACGCCATCGGTGCCATCCCATCTCCATTCGACAGTTGGTTAGCTCACAGAGGTTTGAAGACTCTACACTTGCGTGTCAGACAAGCTTCTTTGAACGCCACCAAGATCGCACAATTCCTACAATCTAGCCCTCTAGTCAAGGCTGTCAACTACCCAGGTTTACCAACTCATGAAAACTACGCCGTAGTGCAAAAGCAACATCGTGAAGCCCTAGGTGGTGGTATGATCTCTTTCAGAATTCAAGGTGGTAGTGAAGCTGCTTCCAAATTCTCCTCTTCTACTAGATTATTCACTTTGGCTGAATCCCTAGGTGGGATCGAATCCTTATTGGAAGTGCCAGCCGTCATGACTCATGGTGGTATTCCAAAGGAGGCTAGAGAAGCTTCAGGTGTGTACGATGACTTGGTTAGATTGTCCGTCGGTATTGAAGACGGTGACGATTTGTTGGATGACATTAAGCAAGCTTTGGAAATCGCCGCTAAGAAATAGATGTACATAATTTCACTCATTGTTTAACTAAAGTAAGTAGTTAATTAAATTAAGATATATTCGGTATTTATCACCTCCTATTTTATCCATCAGTTGACATTTGTTTTGTATGCCTCAAATATATATATATTTATATATATAGTTGCGAAAATCCGCATCGCCGAAGTAGTTGTCACCTTTGTCTTCACAACTGGCAGTACATGACAGCAAAGCAAAGCAACAACAATGGCAACTCTGAACTATACTCCACTGGAAGTAATCGATACAAAAATTCAATCGTCCAGAAACTTCTACTTGGCAAGACAATTGCAACTATCCCATGAGAAATCCCCAGCAAAGGCTGATCTCCTCTTTAGACAAACTCAACTAAAGAAACTCTACAATTCCATCCTGAAACATGAAGAAAATTTAATACAGGCCATGTTTCAAGACTATCACAGAGCAAGACAGGAATCCATTGGAACGGAAATCAATCCTCTCTTGAATGCAACTTTACACATCATTAATCACTTGTCCAAATGGATGAAACCAAAACGCGTATCTGACAATTCCCCACCCTTCATCTGTGGATCTATCAAAGTGGAAAAAATTGCAAGAGGTAACGTCCTGGTCATTTCACCTTTCAACTTCCCCGTATTATTGGCTTTGGTCCCCGTGGCTCATGCTATTGGAGCAGGTAATTCTGTCATCTTGAAACCAAGTGAAAGAACAGCTCACACTGCACTCGTTATGCAACGGATCATTGAAGAAGCTGGGTTCCCCGATGGGTTGGTTCAAGTGGTCCAAGGTGCTATCGATGAAACTCAAAGGTTGATCACCTCTAAGGATTTGGATATGATCTTCTATACGGGATCACCCACGGTGGGGTCCATCATCGCACAGGAAGCAGCTAAGAATTTAACACCATGTGTATTGGAATTGGGTGGGAAATCACCAACTTTTATCACTGAGAATTTCAATGATAAGAATTTGAAAACTGCATTGAAGAGAATCTTCTTTGGTGCCTTCGGTAATTCAGGGCAAATTTGTGTGAGTCCAGATTACTTATTGGTTCATGAATCCAAATATAATAAAGTGGCTGCATTGGCAAAGGAAGTGTTAATTGAAATGTTTCCCGAAGTTAACGATTCCACTGAATTTACTCATTTAATCAGTGAAACTGCCTATAATACTACGTTGAAGAAATTGGAGGCTACAAGTGGCGAAAAATTCCAAGCTAAATCAGATTTAAGTGACACAAATATATGTGTTCCACCAACTTTAATATTCAATTGCCAATGGGAAGATTCAACAATGCAACAGGAAAATTTCGCACCAATATTACCAGTGTTGAAATATTCCAATTTAGATGATACATTGGATAAAATTATTGCCACACACAACAACCCATTGGTACAATATATCTTCTCAGATTCAAATGAGGAAATTTCTCACATCTTGTTACGTCTCAAGTCAGGGGACTGTGTCATTAATGATACTATTCTTCATGTCGGGATTCAAGATGCACCATTTGGAGGAATTGGTAATTCAGGTTACGGTAACTATGGTGGTATTTACGGGTTTAATGCATTCACTCATGAGAGAACCTTTTTCAAACAACCATTTTGGAATGACGTCTTCTTATCAATGAGATATGCACCCTTTACACAAAAGAAGACTAAATTAATTAAGGCAACTACTAGAAACATGTCATCTTTTGACAAAAATGGTCATGAATATTGGTATCTTAATAAGTGGTTCCCTCTTTCATTCCTTATAATCATCTCTGGAATGCTTTATAAGGCTCTTGTTTAAATTTAGCTTCAAATTCACAGTTACAACCATATTTAAATATTTGCTACGTATACATATTCTATGACAAAAACAATTTTACTCTTTTTTTAGTTCACCTTTTTTTTTTTCATTAAAAATATATAGTATTAAACTTCATGTATATGTACAATGCTGTAATGGTCGTAATCACTCAATTAGTGCTTACCACCTGTACGTTTATGACGAAGTTCATTTTGTTCCTTTTCCACCTTTGGATCGTAACTCATGAATTCATCTAAACCTTTACCAGCTGGAACCATTGGCAAAACTGGAACCTTCTTTTCAACTTCAACTTCTAATAAGACAGGGCCTGGGGTACTAACAAATTCCTTCAAGGCACCATCTAACTCTTCTTGTTTCTTAACTCTGATACCCTTCAATCCCATAGCATCTGCCAGCTTCATAAAATCTGGGTTCAATTGATGTGTGTGAGAGTAACGGTTTTCATAGAATAAGGATTGCCATTGGGTAACCATACCTTGTTCTTCATTATTTAAAATCATAATCTTCACTGGTGTACCTGCTTGCACTGCCGAACTCAATTCGGTCAAAGTCATATTAAATGAGGCATCACCATCAATATCAATAACCAATGCTTCTGGATGAGCCACCTGGGCACCAATAGCAGATGGTAACCCGTACCCCATGGTACCTAGCCCACCAGAGGTAATGAAACTACGTGGATGTTTCCATGTCCAATGTTGGGCAGTCCACATTTGATGTTGACCGACACCGGTGGTAACAATGACAGGTCTTCCAGTAGCATTAGCTACCTTGGATAATTTAGAGATAACAGTTTGTGGTTTTAATTTTCCACCTGGGACTTCCTTCATGTAATCATATGGATAATCTTTCTTCCATTGGTTGATTTCTTTGAACCATTCAGTTCTTTCCTTAATTGGGAAGATAGCTGGAAGCATTTTGTCAATGTTGGCGGCGGCGTCACCTTCAACAGCAACTTGAGCTTCGACAACCTTATTTATATTCTTTGGTGAAATTTCAAAATGAATAATACCACCTCTACCTTCATTAGCAGCACGACGAGCTTCAGGTGCAAATTTAGCAATATTACCAGTAACACGATCATCGAACCTAGCACCGACGGCAATAATTAAATCAGCATTTTGCATGGCCAAGTTAGCAGTAGCACAGCCATGCATACCTAGCATATCCAATGATTTTGGATCCTCTTGATCAAAGGCACCCAACCCTTGAATGGTGGTAGTGACAGGAATTTGAGCACGTTCACTCAATTCTTTCAATAGTCTTGGCCCGTCTTCATTGTTGAAGATACCATTACCCACGTAAAGAACAGGCTTCTTGGCCAAATTGATTAAATCAGCGGCTCTGTTAATGCTATCAGCTAAGAAATCTTCTTGAGCAATACTCTTGATTTGAGTCAAAGTTCCTGATGGTAAAGTAGATTTGATTGGGATTGGTTCTCTTAAAATGGCAGCTGTGACATCCTTTGGTAAATCAACAAGAACCGGACCTGGTCTACCACTCATCGCTATTTCAAAGGCTTCATTAATACGCAATGGCAATTCTGCAACGGATTTAACCATGACGTTCCATTTAGTACATGATCTGGAGATAC